>NW_026973407.1:25000-42244 GCF_036172545.1 Culicoides brevitarsis | reverse complement strand
TAATTTTTGTCTTACTTTTTACTTAAGTATAAAACTAAATGTTAAAAATAAAATACTTTTTACTTTTAAGTAAAAAATAAAACTAATAACTATGTAATACTTAAAAAAATCAAATGCAATGAATATTGACTGTACACAGTCTGAAGAGTGTTCAATGCAAAATATAAACACATATATAGAAAAGGTACGGTCTACGTCAAGTCTACGTGCGCTATTCGCTAGTATTTGATTAAAATTATTTAATAAAAATATTTATGCGAACAAATTTTGTTATAAAAATAGATTTGTATTCCAAATTTTGTAAAAATTTTCATTTGATTGTAATTTTAAAAAATTTCAAGTTTTCACGTCAAAAATTATTAAAAATTATGTTATTAGTCAAAAATATTATTATCAAATATTATGTATCACTTTGTGAAATTTTGCTAGTGTTTGACAAGTGCAGTGACAGCTAAAGCATCGTATTTTATTTATTTTTACGAATCATCATGGACGAAGCTCTCGCAGGTAAATTAAATTTATTTTTATTATTTATGTTGCAAAATTTCTTCTAATTTTTTTTTTTTAAATATAAAAAAATGTTCTTAAATTTTTGAATTTTCATACTAATTGCATAAATTATCGAGTAAATGTCTTATATTTTCACAAATCAAATGCAAATATTATTCTTTGTCTTATCATTCAGCCGATTTCAATCATATTGAACAAAGCAGTACACCGAAAAGGTGAGTCGAATTAATAGTTTCTTTCAAAGAATTGTTTACTTTTTCAAATTTTCAAAGAAATTGGCGTATTTTTTTCATAAATATTTTGTCTCTTTATAGAATAACTAAATCTACGCGATTTTTAAATAATGCGATATGGCGATATTTTAGCTTCGATTCAAACAGCGGAACCGCTGTTTGTTTGATAGATAATTGTCGTTGTAAGATTCGGTCAAAACAACCATCAAACTTGATTTGTCATATTAAAGGTGTCCACAAAAACAAATCCGACGTCATACTTAATGATATTGATGGTAAAAATAATACAAGGCGTGGTACAAAACGAAAAGCAGATGCTCCAATTTTAAAGGTAAAATGTATTTGGTGCATTTCATTCTAAAAAAACCGAAATCACGGCTTTGATTTATCCATAAATCAATAATAGAATTAAATACTGAATCGTGATGTCCATCAAAAAAGAAGAAAATTTTGGTTTTGCCGAAATTTTCTTTCCTTATTTTTCAGAATTTTAAGATAGTTTTAAAATTTTTTATCGCAAAATATGGGAAAAATCTGTGTAGCGAAAAAAATGTCGAAATTTCATGTTCATTTATTTTAAAACTTTTGTTCACTAGAATTGTTTGTCTTTTCGAGTACATCAATTTTCACCATGAAACTTATGGTCGAAAACGAACCGTTTGGTCAGAAAGTTAAAAAATGTGATATTTTTGTGTTTTTAAAAAACTTTGAGTAATTGATAAAAAGTTTGAAAATACAGCGAAAAAAAATGTCGTCAAATCAAAAGTTTCTTCTTTTTGGATGGATATCACGATAAGTTAGTCACATCCGGAGGTTAATTTAAAATCCGATTTCGGTAATAACCGAATGGTTAGGATGAAATGCTTCATTTACAATTCTTTCATAAAAAAAATAATAAAAATAATTTTTTTTAGATAAAAATGCATGAAGTCGATATTTTGCGTAGCACAATTGGAATGGTTTGTGAGGATTTAATTCCTTTCACCTTTATGAATAGCGCTAATTTTCGACCCCGTTTGTGAGCAGATCCAAATAGAAAGAGATGTAAAATTAACGGTTAATGCTTCGAACATAAAACTTTATGTTTCACGCGCAGCCGAGCATTTCAGGGATATCATCAGAAGCTTAGTTAAAAATAAGCTCTTGAATATCAAAGTCGATCAGGGGTCCAGGCATAATCGAAGCATATTTGGTCTGTATTTCGTTTTTTTTTACTTAATTTTTACTTAATTCTAATTTTATTTATTAGGAATCTCCGCTCAACTTATGATAGACGGAAAGTTTGAGTCGATTTGGCTTGCAGGCGTCGAGCTCTCGGGACAAGGGTCGTCTAAATCCGAAGCACTAGCAGAACAAATAATTAATATCTGTGAAATTTACCATATCAATTTAGACCAAATAATAAATATTACGTCGGATAATGGGTAATAAAAATTAAATTTAATGAAATTGTCTGTCTTGTATTGTCACATTAATATTTTTTTTTTGTAAACTGCAGTAATGCATTTTGTATTTTCGTTTGTGTGAAAGCCTTGTTTTTTGTTTTCTTCTCAAAAGTATGATGAAATTTCCATAATGACATCATGAATATTTTTTTGTTCAACCACAACTCTTGGGAAATAGTAAACTCGTTGTTCTGAAGTTAACTTAATAAACGTTCGTAATTTATTCTAACACTGTTCTTGTTTTTATAGAAATGAGTCTGCCGAGCATTTCTCCAAATTAAAAAAAAATATATTAATTAATAAAAAGCAAGAAAAAAAAAATTTTTATGCTGCACAATTTTTTTTTTACCAAAAATAATTTTTTTCTTGCTTCTTATCGATTTAAAGATTTTTTAATTTCTGAGAAAAGCTATAGACTGTATCACTAAAGGTAAGAAAAATTTACCAGTTCACGTTGTACTCTCGTACGATAAAGACGTGTCTTGTTTACCGTGCGTATTGATAACGTGTCAAGTGAATAAATCGCTCATTAAATCGCTTATTTAATCGCTTTTTCCGTCATGTCCGATGACGACGACGGTATGAATGGAGTCAACGATGACTCTGAATTTCCGGAGGTTGATGGTAATCCTAAGGATCCGAAAATCCCTCGCCTCGAAGATCCACGCGGGGTCAAAAGAACAATCCCGAATATTCCGACGTTTAATCCTTTCGAAATATTAAAAAACAACGTGAATAACCCAGAAAACAACAATATCAATCATAGAAACAGTGCTAAAAGTGTTAATAATTCATCTCATAAGGATAAAATTCCGCCAATTAATGTGTTTAATATGACAATTTCAAAATTAATTGAACTCATGAAAGCCCAAACAAGTCCAGTTCGTACATGTAAAGTTCAATACAAACTCAATTATCATGGCATTCGTGTTAATACAGAGACAATTAGTGATTTCAAACGTGTTCGTGAATATCTTTGTGCGGCAGGAGTTAACTTTTTCAGTCATCCCCTTGAAGAGGAAAAAACTTTGAAATTCGTGATGTATGGCTTTTATGAAGAAACATCACAAAATCTACTTCAGCACTTTAGCGAATTCGACATCTATCCAACGCAAATCTCCGATATAAACATCAAGAATAGAAGGTACGTAGACCAACATATATATCTCATACAATTTAAACACGACGAGAACATCTCTCTTGAACGTTTACGTACCGTCGTACACTCGATAAACGACGTTGGCGTGAGATTCGAACGTTACGTACACAAACAATACGGAACGACGCAATGCTCAAGATGTCTTAGATTCGGGCATGGAGCTAAAAATTGTTATCTCCCACCCCGTTGCATACGTTGCGGCGAGAATCACGCATCGGCTGAGTGCAACAAATTGATTGACCCGAAAAATCCGAAATCAAAAATCCCCCAAAAGGCAGTCAAATGCGCAAACTGCGGCGGCCCTCATACTGCAAATTACGAAAAATGCAAAAAACGACAAGAGTTCCTCACTGCCAAATCGAACATTCAGAAAAATCTCAGGCAAAACATAAATAGACACGTACAAAAGCGTACAGAACCCCAAAGAAATACATTCTCTCCTAGTCACAGTTCACAAAATCGTACGTACGCTACAGTAGTAAATTCTTCCAACGATCTTTTCAGCCCTCAAGAGTGTTACTCAATTTTTAAACGTTTTTGGAATGAAATAAAAAAATGTCAAACTAAAGAAGAGCAAATTGACACTATTGCTCAAATCATCTTTGAGGTTGCGCCCAAGAATGTTCGCCCATAAATACAGTCTTAAAATTCTATTCTGGAATGCTCGAAGCATTTCCAATAAAATTATCGAACTTTATTCCTATTTAGACGACAATCATATTGATATTTGTTGCATTTGCGAAACCCATTTAAAACCTGATTTGCGGCTCCATTCGCATCCAGATTACGCAAATTACCGTTACGATCGTACTGAAACAACAATGGGAGGCGTTATGATACTCGTTAAAAAAGAACTCAAACACGATTTGCGCCCCATTATTCCCACAAAAGTAATTGAAAATGTATCGATTCAAGTAGAATTAAATCGAAGAAAAATTATTTTCTACTCCTGCTATTTGCCTGGCGGTCTGCGAACTTCCGAAATTAATCAACATTTTGCGGACGATATTGACAAAATTACGAGAACAAATAGCCCTTTTTACGCACTCGGAGATTTTAATGCAAAGCATCGGTCCTGGAACTGTTTTAATAACAACCGAGCTGGGAATATTCTTTCAGAAAATTCAAATAACGGGCAATATTTTGTCCTCCACAGTGACACTCATACGCACTTTCCCTCTAATTCGTCAAACAGACCTTCCACAATTGACTTAATTGTGACGAACGGGCATTTTCCCGTGTCAAATATACAAACCACGCCTCTCGGGTCCGACCACACAGGTGTTCAATTCGACATTATTCTCGACGAAGATATTGAATTAAATGCACCTGCAATGACGCCCTGTTTTGCCAACACTGACTGGAAAGCGTTTAAACGTCATATCGAAATTGAGTTAACTGCCGACCGCCTCCACTTGCCTGACATTACAACGATCGAACAAATCGATTCTCTTGTCGAGCGATTTACGAATGTCGTCATGGATGCGCAAAAAATGGCTGTGCCAATGATAATGACGTCGCGATACAAAATTAACCTCCCCCCTGAATTAAAGCAAAAAATTGCGCTGAAAAGATCGCTTGAACGAAGAAGAAACCGAGCGAGAAACCGACATTTTAGAGAGATTCTCAGACTCGAAATAACTGAACTTCAGCACGAAATACGTCACGAAATTAACGAAGTCAGAAACGAAAACTGGAACCACTTGCTCGAAAGTTTGAGGTCTGACGACAATCATAAAGGTTTGTGGAGAGTCACGAAATTCCTCAAAAACAAAGATAAAAGCATTCCGCCTCTCATTCGTGACGGAACAACACACGCAACGGCACAAGAAAAAGCAACCGCTCTCGGCGAACACTTTGCTGCAGCACATCAAAATCCTCTCGCCAACGATAATCCGATTTTCACGAGCGAAGTTTCTGCACATGTTCAAGAATATCTCTCTGCAAATGTGAACTGTGAGGCGCCTTCTATATCGCTTTCTGAAATAAAAAACATTCTGAATCGACTGAAAAACGCAAAAGCGCCCGGTTTCGATCGCATACATAATTCACTTTTGAAACGACTACCGCATCCTGGGCGTGTATACGTGTGCGTGATCGTAAATGCGTGTCTAAAACTGGCATACTTTCCTAAGGCGTGGAAGCATGCGAAAGTGATAGCCATCAAAAAGCCCGGAAAAGATCCCAAAAACGTCAATAGCTATCGCCCAATTTCGCTTTTGAGTTCTTTGAGCAAAGTCCTGGAACGAGTCATTGCATCACGTATCAACATACATCTTGAAGACTCCCAGATCCTTCCTTCCGAACAAGAAGGATTCAGACGTGGCAGATCAACGAATCATCAGCTCCAGCGAATCGTCTCTCACATTAAGTCAAGACTTGCAAACAGACGTTCTACCGGCATGATCCTTGCAGACATTCAGAAAGCCTTCGACAACGTTTGGCACGACGGTCTCGTTTACAAAATGATTACTTTTGATTTTCCGCCATATTTGGTCAAAATTGTAAACTCCTTTCTGAAAAACCGCTCGTTTCAAGTAGCGATCTGCGACAAGTTCTCTCCCATTTTTGCGATTCCCTTCGGCACGGCGCAAGGCAGCGTGTTATCGCCAATGCTGTATAACATCTTTACAGCAGATCAACCCGACATCAGCCCATGCAATCGTGCGTTATACGCGGACGATACCGCACTTTTTGTTTCGTCGCCGCTAAGAGCCGAAATAACGATACCGCTAAGGGACGCAATGCAGACACAAATCTCGTATCTAAAACACTGGAAAGTGACATTGAACGTGGAAAAGACACAAGCACAGTTCTTCACGAACCGCCGCACACGTGAAATCCCCCGACGTCCTCTGCGTGTCAATGGTACGAGTGTCGCATGGTCAAACGAGCCTGTGAAGTATCTCGGGGTTTTGTTCGACAAGAGATTGACACTTCAACAGCACGTAACTTACGCAATAGACAAGACAAATACAGCTGTTCGAATTCTTTATTCACTGCTCAACAAAAAGTCAAAAATGAACGTCAACAACAAGTTACTGCTGTTCAAAGTCGCCCTCAGACCAATCTTTTGTTACGCTGCACCGCTACTCAACAACATCTCAGCAACGAACAAACAACGGCTGCAAACGCTCCAAAATAAATTACTTCGAATGTGCCTCAACAAGCCGCGATCAACACCAATCGTCGAGCTCCACGAAGAAGCAGGAATCGAGTCTGTCTCCGATTTCCTTGCGAGGCTTTCGGAAAAATTTGAATCAACAAACTAGGACTCCCAGTCCTCGTAGGTGAGTCCAAATCAAATTTTTTCGAACTTTTGGGGCGCTGGCTTTTGATTCGTTTTATTAAATATCATTTCATGTATGACAAAAATGACGTCTCAACAAAATGCCATTTGGCCGTTGCCCCGCTTCACCCCCGGACTCTGCCGTCATCACAGCCGACGACAACAAGTCAACCCCTAATTCATCGTGGGATTCATCTCTAGTAGGTGAGTCCTAATCAAAATAATTTGAACATTTGGGGCGCTGGCTTTTGATTCGTTTTTTTTTATGTTTTCTTTTCATGTACCAAAATGTGACGTCTCCACCAAATGCCATCGGCCATGCCCCATCAAAGGATCGAACCGTGATGCTGTGATATTAGTTTTAATTAGTTTTAAGTAGTCTATTTATTGTGAGACCTTCTGAGAGGCACAGTGAAATATGATCCACTATCGAGTAGATTGAAAATAAATCACTCGATTCCACAAACATTACGAAGAAGGCGCCTCCTTCACGTCCCTATGAGCCATCGGGTCTACACGGCAGATGAGCCTATTAGTCGGGTATCGAAGGCATTCAACGAAAAAGCGCACCTTTATGATGACAACGTCAACAGATCGTCTTTTAAGAGGAAAATTAAATTTATTTGAATTTTAATTAAAAATTGAAAATTGTTTTTCAAAATTATATTCAAAAAACATTGTAAATAACTTCTCATTTACATTTGACTTTTGTTTGAAAAAATTACAAAATTGTTTTTCCAAATTTAAAAATATAAATATATTGTAATAACTTTGCTGCCAGAACTTGGCATTGATAAATAAAATAAAATAAATAAATATCCTTTACTGTTAAAATCTGTGCCTTGTAGAGTCCCTTTGAAAGTTTATAAAATTATGTATGTAACTTAAGTATAGTCATCTCATGTAAATTAAGTCGAAGAAATAAAACATTATTGTATTGTATTGTAAGAAAAATTTAACTTTATGGATGTTAAAAGCTGTTAAATAGTGGAAAATTCTCGTAAAGTGTTTATTTGGTTATGGTTGTATTCCTCAAAATTTTTCCTTAAAATTTCCTCAAAAAAAAAAGAATGTTAAGTGAAAAAATATAGAAAAGTTTTCGTCCAAAGGACTCTAAACTTAAGCGCATTTCGTGTTTCTAAATTTCGCAATTATTCAAACGCCTTTTTTTGGCAAAAATTTAATTTAAATACGTTTGAAACGACATAATTTACCCACGCCAACATCATACTGACACGACGACAAAACCCACGCCAACATCATACTGACACGACGGCATAACCCACGCCAACATCATACTGACACGACGACAAAACCCACGCCAACATCATACTGACACGACGACAAAACCCACGCCAACATCATACTGACACGACGACAAAACCCACGCCAACATCATACTGACACGACGACATAACCCACGCCAACATCATACTGACACGACGACAAAACCCACGCCAACATCATACTGACACGACGGCATAACCCACGCCAACATCATACTGAAACGACGACATAACCCACGCCAACATCATACTGACACGACGACAAAACCCACGCCAACATCATACTGACACGACGACATAACCCACGCCAACATCATACTGACACGACGACATAACCCACGCCAACATCATACTGACACGACGACAAAACCCACGCCAACATCATACTGACACGACGACATAACCCACGCCAACATCATACTGACACGACGACAAAACCCACGCCAACATCATACTGACACGACGACATAACCCACGCCAACATCATACTGACACGACGACATAACCCACGCCAACATCATACTGACACGACGACAAAACCCACGCCAACATCATACTGACACGACGACATAACCCACGCCAACATCATACTGACACGACGACAAAACCCACGCCAACATCATACTGACACGACGGCATAACCCACGCCAACATCATACTGACACGACGACATAACCCACGCCAACATCATACTGACACGACGACATAACCCACGCCAACATCATACTGACACGACGACATAACCCACGCCAACATCATACTGACACGACGACAAAACCCACGCCAACATCATACTGACACGACGACAAAACAACATCATACTGACACGACGACAAAACCCACGCCAACATCATACTGACACGACGACAAAACCCACGCCAACATCATACTGACACGACGACAAAACCCACGCCAACATCATACTGACACGACGACAAAACCCACGCCAACATCATACTGACACGACGACAAAACCCACGCCAACATCATACTGACACGACGGCATAACCCACGCCAACATCATACTGACACGACGACATAACCCACGCCAACATCATACTGACACGACGACATAACCCACGCCAACATCATACTGACACGACGACAAAACCCACGCCAACATCATACTGACACGACGACATAACCCACGCCAACATCATACTGACACGACGACAAAACCCACGCCAACATCATACTGACACGACGACAAAACCCACGCCAACATCATACTGACACGACGACATAACCCACGCCAACATCATACTGACACGACGACAAAACCCACGCCAACATCATACTGACACGACGACATAACCCACGCCAACATCATACTGACACGACGACAAAACCCACGCCAACATCATACTGACACGACGACAAAACCCACGCCAACATCATACTGACACGACGGCATAACCCACGCCAACATCATACTGACACGACGACATAACCCACGCCAACATCATACTGACACGACGACAAAACCCACGCCAACATCATACTGACACGACGACAAAACCCACGCCAACATCATACTGACACGACGACATAACCCACGCCAACATCATACTGACACGACGACAAAACCCACGCCAACATCATACTGACACGACGACAAAACCCACGCCAACATCATACTGACACGACGACATAACCCACGCCAACATCATACTGACACGACGACATAACCCACGCCAACATCATACTGACACGACGACAAAACCCACGCCAACATCATACTGACACGACGGCATAACCCACGCCAACATCATACTGACACGACGACATAACCCACGCCAACATCATACTGACACGACGACAAAACCCACGCCAACATCATACTGACACGACGACAAAACCCACGCCAACATCATACTGACACGACGACAAAACCCACGCCAACATCATACTGACACGACGGCATAACCCACGCCAACATCATACTGACACGACGACATAACCCACGCCAACATCATACTGACACGACGACAAAACCCACGCCAACATCATACTGACACGACGACAAAACCCACGCCAACATCCCTTTGGGCACGACACCCTTGCACACGACAACATCCCTTTGGGCACGACACCCTTGCACACGACAACATCAAAAAGTGAAGACACCGTTACGGATAGACGGATAGACGGATAGACGGATAGACGGATAGACGGATAGACAACATTTCAAAACTAACAGCGCATTTTTTTCTTACGAAATGCGCTAAAAATAAATGTTGTGTTATTGATGTTTTATCATTTTGATTTTTATAATGAATAAAAATTTCCAATAATGTCGCTCCAAATGAAACATAAAAATTTTATAAATTTGCAAATATTTTGATCAAAATAAGTGGGAATTAAAAATAATTTTTTAAATACGAATTTGTGAATAAAAAATTATCAATATCAAACCAACATTAAAAATACATAAAAATTTTCTTCTAAAAACTTTTTTATTTTGCTTTTTTGTATTATTTTTAAGTCAATATAAAGCAAAAATTTGCAGAAAGATTTTATTTTTTTTTTTTTACAAAAAAGAATATATTTTTTTAAACTTTTTTTTATTTTATTGCATGAAAATCTAAATTTTGAATTTTTTTGTATTTTTAAATTTTTTGTCTCTTTTATTACTTTTGAATTTCATTTTGAGCATTTTTTCAATCACAACTTTTAGGAATAGTACGACTCATTGTTCTGACGATAACTAAATTAACGTTCGTAATTTGTTCTAACTCTTATTTTTACAGAAATGAGTCTGTCAAGAGTTTCTCCAAATTAAAAAAAATTTGAATCAATAAAATGCCAGAAAAAAAAATTTTTTGCTACTCAAAAAATTTTTTCCATTGAAATTTTCTGTTACGAGACTCTTTAAAAATATAGTTGAGAACATTAAGGATAAATTCAAATGAATTTTTTTTTTCTAACACCAAAAATGATTTTTTTTTTCTTCCTTTTTATCAATTTTGAAATTTTTAAACTGTTGATTTGGTTATGGTTATATTCCTTAAAATTACTTAAAAAAAAATAAATGTTAAAAGTTAATATTTGTTAAATGTTAATATTTGTTTGCTATTTGCTAACTGTGGATTGGTTTAAAGGCCAAAGTGAGATCGATGGCGAGAACCGAGTCGACGACAAACAGTTTTTCAAAAATGTTGCTTAGCACTCTCTTGAGTGCTTTAGAAAAGCGTCAAAAAATGAATTAATATTTATATTTTTTTAAAATTCTATTTAAAAAATAAAGCGCAAACATGATTCGCACAACCAAAATATTGGACGAAATAAATGCGAAAAATTTGTATTCATCTATTGACGACTCTTTCGAGGTCGAGGACGACGAATATGAACAGGATGAAGAGGTGCTGGAGAACCTCAAAGTTGGAACCATTTTATCTACACGCTGTGCCGCACACACACTGCAACTTGTGGCCTTAGATGTTTCCAAAAACTCAGAGGTTTCTGCATTTTTAAATAATGCACGGAAATTGGCGAAATACGTGAAGCTAAAAAGCAATCCATATTTTGAGGAGTTTAGGAGATTGAACATCCCGTTGCCGGAAATGGACGTTATCACTCGATGGAACTCAACGTATCGAATGGTCAATTCGCTTTTCAAAGGATATGAGCAGAACATAAAAAATGGAGTAAAACGAGGAAACAAAGAGCACAATTTCACAATTGATGCAAACTTTTGGACAAATGTAAAATCCTACCTTAAAGTTTTTGAAGAGGTAGCAATTACATCGGCTAAATTGCAATCTGAGAGCCTCCATTTCTGCGAGTTTTTTGAACTGTGGATTGGTTTAAAGGCCAAAGTGAGATCGATGGCGAGAACCGAGTCGACGACAAACAGTTTTTCAAAAATGTTGCTTAGCACTCTCTTGAGTGCTTTAGAAAAGCGTCAGACCAAACTGTTCGACAATAACGGTCTCATTTGTTGTCTGTTGCTAGATCCTAGATTTTCTCAACAAGTCTCCCGTAATGATCAGTGGTTTATAAAAGGAAAGTCATTTTTGAATGAAATATATAGAAAGTATGTTGGCCAACAAGAATCACCTCAAAATTCCGAAGAATCATGCTCGCAAACCAGTATCACTTCGTCTGATGATACGGATTACGACAACTTTGATGATTTGATTCGTTGTGAAATGCGCATAGAAGGATCTAATTTTAACACCGAAGTAGATTCATGCATAGACATTGATATCGAAATTCAAAAAGCTATTAATATAGCGAAGGTACGTTTTTTTATGTATATATTTTCATACAAATTTGTATTTTCATGCAAGACCATTAATTATTTTGGTAATTTTTTATTAAGCTGAAATTTGATAGGCTAATTTATTTCTTATTTTGAATTAAGAAAATTTTGTTTTGATTTGTTATGACTCACCATTGATCCGTAAACAGCTTTTTAAAAAAAATTAAGAATTTTTTGCTAAAAACCTTCAAACGTTTATAACTTTGTGAGTTTTTTTTCTAATTTTAATATTAAAAAATGCTTTAGAAAATTCATTTTTTCAATTTATTTTAATTTAAAATTAATAATTTTCTTTTTCCATTTATTTTTGTTTGTTTTTTAAAGTTTTTCTAACGCATCATAAAATATTAAAATTGGAAAAAAAACTCAGGTGCTTAAAAACTCTGTGCTTAATTTTGCAGTTGTCCGCCAATAACTTTGTCTCAAATTTTAACTTCATTTTTCACAATTTGAAAAATTTTAATTTTCTTATATTTTTCCTTTCTTCAAAAGCTGCTTACGGTGAATCATAATGAATTAAAATTTTTCTTTATTAAATAAAGAAAAATTTCAAATTTCAGCTTAATCGAAAAATTACCGAGATAATTTATAATATTGCCGAAATAATATTATTCTTTTTTTTTAGACAGCAACTGTAAAGCGTGAAACGTCACCCGTTGATTTTTGGAACACACAATTGTCAATAAATGAAAAAACAAGAGATATAATAACATCTATTTACGCCATCCCACCCACGCAATGTTCTGTGGAAAGAGCATTCAGTGCATTGAAATTAATACTTAGCGATCTACGAACCCGCCTCTCTCCCGACACATTAGATAACCTATTGCTGGTCAAGTTAAATAATTTTTTATTTGATTCGCCACAGTTTGACATAAAAAAAAATTTTATTGATTAATTAATTTATTTCATTTTAAAATAATATAATTAATAGCGAATTTACTGCTCATTCAAAAAAAAAAATCTGCATTTAAATGTCATTATAATGACAAGTTCCTTTTTTGTAACTCGTTTTTTTTTCTCTATTTACAGAAATCAATTTTTACATACAAAAAATTGTTGACTTCTTCATTCAAAATCTACAAGCTCTTTGTGATACTCCAAAATTTCCAGTTAAGTGGATTCCAATGCTTCAACAAAGATGCATCCTGCTGTAACATTTAGTGCGTAGACCATGCAATGTCTTCAAAAGTTGTTTCTTTTGGACCTCATCAGCCATCGAAGCGTTGTCTTCGTCTTCTTCAAGTTGTGTTCCTTCACTCTCGCAATCACTATTGTCATCGTCAATCTTCTCAACGATGCTGTTGGCAGCGATTGACTTGATATTGAGTTAACTTTTACTGCTTGCCGGTGTCTGAAGATCATGATTAGCAATTGTTCTTTTGTCGGGCGTCGCTGGCAGACTCGATTTTGACTTTGTGATGTTTTTATCAACTTTTTTCGGTTTTTTCCTCTTGTTTTCTATCTTCTGAGGTGTTTTCTTCCTTATTTGTTTGTGGTTCGTCCTTGTCATATGCTTTCTTCCATCGCTGACTCGTTGGCAGTTTTTTCATCGACTTCTCATACTGCTTAATTTTTAGGAGCAAGTCGTTACAAAAAAATCCATTATTTGAGCCCTTTCGGGCCCTGTTTAAGCACAACCTTTTTTTGAATTTAAAAAATGTTTGGCCTATTTTCAAATGGTAATGGTGAAAAATATAAGTAAACATCTACTTTTCCTCATGAAGTCTAATTAATTTAGTGAGAAATGTTCAAATTAGTACCTATTTATTTTTATTAATATTTTTTTTTGTTTTGAAAATCTTTTTTCACATAAAATGCGAAAAAAATTTCTTAAGAATTGATGTTTTAATCGTTATATTAATTTTATGAACGATTTCATATTTTTAACGAAAAAGATTTATATTTATAAATTCAATCAATTATTTGATTTTTGGACAAAAAAATGCATATTGATCATGTCATTTTTATATGGAATCTCTATGGAAAAAAATTACCTCGCCTCGCTCTCGCTGCTTTAACTTTACTCTTTTTGTATTAAATAAATCGTAAAAAGTGGAAAAATTGCAATGTTCAAAGCTTTCTTATTTAACAACATTTTCAAAATCGCTATCATCATGGCGTGCCATGGCGTCATTTAATGTTTCCAAAACTATATATCATCATCTATGACTCTAGTTTTATGTGTCAGTATAGGCTTGTCTGAGAGCAACTAAAATTTTTAAAAATATCTAAAATTGAGATATCTTACGAAATGTACAGTCGAATCCAAAAGTCATGTATATCATTTTTCATGGAAATTTTCTCATCTTTCGAATGGCGGTACTTATTTTCCGATCAGAGTTTTCCTTCATATGGAAAACTCGGAAAAACTGAAAAACACTTTTCCTGCGATTACTCTCTTAAAACCGGTTTTATTGAAAAACGAAAATTGCCATTAAATTGCTGAGAAAATTTACGTAAGATCCGTCATTCTTCCTAATTCTGAAAAACAACGGGAAACCCCTGAAAAATGCTTTTTTATGATTTTTCGACAAAAAATCCAGGCATGATCACAAAATGTTCATAACCATTATGAATCATTCGTAGAACAAAAATTCGTTCATATCGTTCATATAGCGTTCATAACGTTCATAATGGTTCATAATTGTTCATAATTGTTTATGTCGTTCATAATTTGATTCATATTTATTTTTTGATACTATATTTAAAAGATTTAGTAAGAATTATTCAAATATTTGAATAAAATTTTTCTGAAAAATTAAATGAAAATTTCGTAAAAAATAAATTTTGTTATAAATCAAAAAATCTGAAAATATACTAATATTTTTAAAAAACTTGTAAAAATACTTAATTTAGATCAAAATTTTACATAAGAACTTGCTAAATATATTAGTCAATTAATATTTTTTTTATTTTTAATTTTATAATTTATTTTATTGTTAATAATTTTTCAAATGAAATGAAAATAAAAAATATAGTCCAAACATTTTGAAAAATAAATGCAGTGATTTTATTAAAAATATTTTTAAAAATATTTTTAATTCAAAAATTTCGAAAAAATCAAAACATTGGGTGCATTTTTGAATGCACTCATTTAAAAAGTTTTTAGAAAACTTCTTAAAATGATATAAAAATTTCTGTCAATGTTTTATTAATTATTAGAATTATTAGAACGATTTTATTTCTAAAGAAACACTTTTAATAAAATTTATTTAAAAATTAGAGTAAAATCGTATTAGAGTAACAAAAATTCTAAAAAAATTTAAATTTTCATTGAATCATCGTTTGAACTGTTAATGACTCACGTTATGAATATTATGAATGTTCATAAATCTCACGTATACACGTACAAATTTACGTACACGCTGTAGCGTTCATATTTGTTCATAACGCATTTTTTGGGTATGAACGTACATTACCAAAGAATATAAGTTCATGAGTAATCTATTGGTATTATGATCATGCCTGGCAAAAAATGCATGCTCATGCCTGTCCTTTTTGAATGAAATCATTAAAATGACTCATCTTCATGAGATATTTCATAAACGCGTTGTCCAATCAAAAAATGATAAATATATGGCATTTCGATAGGAAATTTAATGGGCAATAAAAATCATTCAGTCTCCCCCCGCCTAAAATCATTCCTCGCCCCCTTAAATGAGAAAAATGTAAAAATATGAAAAAATCGCAGTTTTCAAATGCCCATAACTTTCTTATTTTTAAAAACAAAACGCGCATATTCACATTTGAAAATTTTTGAAAATTTTTATTATCTCGGATAGCAATAATTACCCAAAAAAATGACTCATCATCTCGAGATATCTCGAAAACTAAAAATCGGATCAAAAAAATTTAAACGCCAAAAAATTTCTAAAATTATTCTCTAAAACTTTGTCATACATCACATTTGAAAATTTGTGTGAAAATTTTGAGATATCTCGGAAAAACGCAAATTTTCCTTTCTTCTCATAGCAATAATTACCCAAAAAATGACTCATTATTTGAGATATCTCGAAAACTATAAATCGGATCGAAAAAATTTAAACGCCAAAAAATTTCTAAAATTATTCTCTTAAACTTTGTCATACATCACTTTTTAACATTTTCGACTCATTTCCTCAATATCTCAAAAAAACTGAATTTTAAAATTCAAATATATAAGGCTTGCCTGAGAGCGTCGAAAATTTTCAAAAATCCTTAAAATGGAAATATCTCACGAAATTCACTGTCAAATCCAAAAGTCATGTATATCATTTTTTAAGAGAATTTTCTCAGCTTTGGCGGGGACCTTTTTTGAATTTTCCTTCATGTGGAAAAATCGGAAAAACTGAAAAACACTTTTCTTGAGATATCTCCTTACAAACCGGTTTTATCCAAAATCGGTAAATGCCATTAAATTGCTGAGAAAATTCTGGTAAGATCCGTCATACATCATTTTTCTGAAAAACAACTCTAAACGGGTGAAAAATGCATTTTTATGATTTTTTGATACATGCTAACCATGACTTTTTTTGAACTCGAAAATGACTCATTTTTCGAGATATCTCGAAAACTAAAAGTCGGATCGAAAAAATTTAAACGCCAAAATTTTGCTAAAATTATTCTCTAAAACTTTGTCATACATCATTTTCATAAATTCCTGTGAAAATTTTGAAATATCTCGGAAAAACATAAATTTTTCCTTCATTCCCATAGCAATAATTACCCAAATAATGACTCATCATCTCGAGATATCTCGAAAACTAAAAGTCGGATCGTAAAAATTTAAATGCCAAAATTTTGCTAAAAATATTCTCTAAAACTTTGTCATACATCACTCATTAAGATTTTCGACTCATTTCATCAATATCTCGAAAAAACTAAATTTTTTCTCTCAAAATTACAAAAAATGACTCATCATCTCGAGATATCTCGAAAACTAAAATTCCGATCAAAAAAATTTAAACGCCAAAAAATTTCTAAAATTATTCTCTAAAACTTTGTTATACATCACTCTTTAACATTTTCGACTCATTTCCTCAATATCTCGAAAAAAATGAAATTTGAAATTCAAAT
>NW_026973407.1:0-20000 GCF_036172545.1 Culicoides brevitarsis | reverse complement strand
TCAGAATTATCACAGAAAACAGCCAAAGTGCTTACTCCCGACCTATGAAGTTCAGTATAAAGCCCTTTTGTTGCATAACTCCCTTTGGAAAATTTCCCTAAATATTATTCAAAAATTTTTTTCTGCATAACTCCATTTGGAAAAATTTGCCTAAAAATTATTCAAAAATTTTTTTCTGCATAACTCCATTTGGGAAAATTTGCCTAAAAATTATTTAAAAATTTTTAAAGCATAACTCCATTTGGGAAAATTTGTCGAAATTCAACATAAAATTCTTTTGATGCATAAGTCGCTTGAGTTCGTCGAAGGCACTATCGTGCCTTCTCCATTCATCCTCAGAATTATCACAGAAAACAGCCAAAGTGCTTACTCCCGACCTATGAAGTTCAGTATAAAGCCCTTTTGTTGCATAACTCCATTTGGGAAAATTTGCCTAAAAATTATTTAAAAATTTTTAAAGCATAACTCCATTTGGGAAAAATTGTCGAAATTCAACATAAAATTCTTTTGATGCATAAGTCGTTTTGAGTTCGTCGAAGGCACTATCGTGCCTTCTCCATTCTGCCTCAGAATTATCACAGGAAACAGCCAAAGTGCTTACTCCCGACCTATGAAGATCAGTATAAAACCCTTTTGTTGCATAACTCCATTTGGGAAAATTTGCCTAAAAATTATTTAAAAATTTTTAAAGCATAACTCCATTTGGGAAAATTTGCCTAAAAATTATTTAAAAATTTTTAAAGCATAACTCCATTTGGGAAAATTTGTCGAAATTCAACATAAAATTCTTTTGATGCATAAGTCGCTTGAGTTCGTCGAAGGCACTATCGTGCCTTCTCCATTCATCCTCAGAATTATCACAGGAAACAGCCAAAGTGCTTACTCCCGACCTATGAAGTTCAGTATAAAGCCCTTTTGTTGCATAACTCCATTTGGGAAAATTTGCCTAAAAATTATTCAAAAATTTTTAAAGCATAACTCCATTTGGAAAAATTTGCCTAAAAATTATTTAAAAATTTTTGAAGCATGACTCCATGTTGGAAAATTTCCCTAAAAATTATTCAAAAATTTTTTTCTGCATAACTCCATTTGGAAAAATTTGCCTAAAAATTATTCAAAAATTTGCCCTTTTGAAAGCATAACTCCATTTTGAAAAATTGCCTAAAAATAATTTAAAAATTTTTTAAGCATAACTCCATTTGGGAAAATTTGCCTAAAAATTATTCAAAAATTTTAATGCATAACTCCATTTTGAAAAATTGCCTAAAAATAATTTAAAAATTTTTTAAGCATAACTCCATTTGGGAAAATTTGCCTAAAAATTATTTAAAAATTTTTAAAGCATAACTCCATTTGGGAAAAATTGTCGAAATTCAACATAAAATTCTTTTGATGCATAAGTCGCTTGAGTTCGTCGAAGGCACTATCGTGCCTTCTCCATTCATCCTCAGAATTATCACAGGAAACAGCCAAAGTGCTTACTCCCGACCTATGAAGATCAGTATAAAACCCTTTTAATGCATAACTCCATTTGGGAAAATTTGCCTAAAAATTATTTAAAAATTTTTAAAGCATAACTCCATTTGGGAAAATTTGCCTAAAAATTATTTAAAAATTTTTAAAGAATAATTCCATTTGGGAAAATTTGTCGAAATTCAACATAAAATTCTTTTGATGCATAAGTCGCTTGAGTTCGTCGAAGGCACTATCGTGCCTTCTCCATTCATCCTCAGAATTATCACAGGAAACAGCCAAAGTGCTTACTCCCGACCTATGAAGTTCAGTATAAAACCCTTTTGTTGCATAACTCCATTTGGGAAAATTTGCCTAAAAATTATTCAAAAATTTTTTCTGCATAACTCCATTTGGAAAAATTTGCCTAAAAATTTTTAAAGCATAACTCCATTTGGGAAAAATTGTCGAAATTCAACATAAAATTCTTTTGATGCATAAGTCGCTTGAGTTCGTCGAAGGCACTATCGTGCCTTCTCCATTCATCCTCAGAATTATCACAGAAAACAGCCAAAGTGCTTACTCCCGACCTATAAAGTTCAGTATAAAGCCCTTTTGTTGCATAACTCCCTTTAGAAAATTTGCCTAAAAATTATTCAAAAATTTTAATGCATAACTCCATTTTGAAAAATTTGCCTAAAAATTATTTAAAAATTTTTAAAGCATAACTCCATTTGGGAAAAATTGTCGAAATTCAACATAAAATTCTTTTGATGCATAAGTCGCTTGAGTTCGTCGAAGGCACTATCGTGCCTTCTCCATTCATCCTCAGAATTATCACAGGAAACAGCCAAAGTGCTTACTCCCGACCTATGAAGTTCAGTATAAAACCCTTTTGTTGCATAACTCCATTTTGGAAAATTTGCCTAAAAATTATTTAAAAATTTTAAAGCATAACTCCATTTTGAAAAATTTGAAAAAGAAAAATTTTTTCATTTGATCAATTTTATTCATTGAATCAAAATTTTCAATTTTATTGAAAATTCGTTTGACGCATAAGTCGTTTGGAGTTCGTCGAAGGCACTATCGTGCCTTCTCCATTCTGCCTCAGAATTATCACAGAAAACAGCCAAAGTGCTTACTCCCGACCTATCAGTAAAAATTTTGTTGCATATCCCCCCTGGAAAATTTGCAAAATTATTTAAAAATTTTTAAAAAATTCCATTAAAATTTGCCTAAAAATTTTTAAAATATTTTTTAAACTCAATTTGAGCAAATTTGAAAATTTACAAAAACCTCTCATTTTTATAACTATCTTAAATTCATTAATAAAAAAATTTTGGGAATTTTTCTCTTTAATGATGCAAAAAAAACTTGAAGACTTTGAAGGCAAAAATCAAAGAGCCTTGAAAATTTTAAAAAATCATAAAAATTTTTAAAAAATGCCAAAAATAGCATTTTCAAATGGCTTTTCTTAAATTTTGAATATTTCAATCTCTTCTTTCAAATGTCTACAATTTGAAAGCAATTTTGTAAAAATTATGGCAAAAAAAATAATAAAGTCAGCATCTCTGTCCTAAAATCACTCCTTGGTTTTTCGCGAAAATGAAAAAATAAATTTTCAAATGGCCATCACTTTCTTAAAAATTTTATAACATTTTTTTAAATTTCAACAAAACGCACTCATCTTCGTCCCTTAAGCTTTCCAAAAATGTATATCATCACATATTTTTGACTCATAATAAAGGCAGCATCTCTGTCCGACTGAAAAAGTTGGTTTTTCGTGAATTTGAAGGTCAAATAGAGGTCAGAGAGCCTCGGGACCCAAAAAATCTGTTAAAGCTCGCCAAAATACATAAAAAATGCTTTTGTCAAAATTATGTCTCATGTACAGTTCGCCTAATATCTCAAACATTAATACTTTATGCTTTAATACTTTATGCTTTAATACATAAAAGGCTTCGAAATTTTTCAAAAATCACTAAAATGAAAATATCTCACGAAATTCACTGTCGAATCCAAAAGTCATGTATATCATTTTTTAAGAGAATTTTCTCAGCTTTCGAATGGCGGTACCCATTTTCCGATCAGAATTTTCCTTCATGTGGAAAAATCGGAAAAACTAAAAAACACTTTTCTTGAGATATTTCCTTACAAACCGGTTTTATCCAAAATCGGTAAATGCCATTAAATTGCTGAGAAAATTTTATTAAGATCCGTCATACATCATAATTCTGGAAAACAACTCTAAACGGGTGAAAAATGCATTTTTATGATTTTTCGACAAAAAAAGCATACCTAACCATGACTTTTTTGTATGAAATCATTAAAATGACTCATTATTGGAGATATCTCGAAAACTAAAATTCGGATCGAAAAAATTTAAACGCCAAAAAATTTCTAAAATTATTCTCTAAAACTTTGTCATACATCACATTTGAGAATTTCTGTGAAAATTTTGATATATCTCGGAAAAACGCGATTTTTCCTTCATTCCCATAGCAATAATTACCCAAAAAATGACTCATCATCTTGAGATATTTCAAAAACTATAAATCGGATCGAAAAAATTTAAACGCCAAAAAATTTCTAAAATTATTCTCTTCAACTTTGTCATACATCACATTTGAGAATTTCTGTGAAAATTTTGATATATCTCGGAAAAACGCAAATTTTCCTTCCTTCCCATAGCAATAATTACATGAAAATGACTCATCATCTTGAGATATATCGAAAACGCGAAGTCCAATCAAAAAATGATGTATGGCAATTTGATAGAGAATTTAATGGGCAACAAAAAACTTGAAGACTCCCCCCGCCTAAAATCACTCCTTGCCCCCTTAAAAGTCAAAATTGTGAACAAATGGAAAAATTGCAATTTTCAAATGGCCATAACTTTCTTATTTTACAACATTTTTTCAAAATTTAACAAAACGCACTCATCTACGTCCCTTAAGCTTTCCAAAAAGTTATATCATCCCATATCTTTTACTCATAATAAAGTCAGCATCTCTGTCCGACTGAAAAAGTTGGTTTTTCGCGAATTTGAAGGTCAAATAAAGGTCAGAGAGAAATTTATGTATCATGAATATTTAGCCTAATATCTCGCAAAAACCGAAATTTGAAATTCAAATATATAAGGCTCGTGTGAGACGCATGAAAGGCAGCGAAAATTTTCAAAAATCACTAAAATTGAAATATCTCACGAAATTCACTGTCAAATCCAAAAGTCATGTATATCATTTTTTAAGAGAATTTTCTCAGCTTTCGAATGGCCCAATTTTTCGTAAACAAAAACATATTTTCACATAGCTTTCGCATTGTTTTCTTGTGTTCATACTCAAAATTTTGGAAAAATAATTCGCGTTTATGTTGGGATCAGGATGCAGCACTCGATTTTTAAAAAATGGACAAAAGTCGGCAGTATTTAAGACAAGACGACAAAATTTTTGAGACGCAATTCATTGCAGGGACAATTTCGTTAAAAAAAAAACAATGCCGTTTCACCATTGCATGGAACTTACTCACTTCACATTATCAAAAAACTTGACCAAAAATTAAGCTCAAAAATCTATCGACATAACTCAATGATGTCACTCATTTCATAATTTCAACAAAAAATTTTGAAAAAACATCAAAAACTAAAAATTTTCTTAAATTTACAGGAATTCGTAGCCAGAAGTTTCTTTATTTTCCTAATTTTTTTACAATTTTAAGCGCAATAAACTTTCAAAATTATTAAAAATTTCACTCATTTTGTTTTTCATATGTTTTTTTTTCAAAATAGCTCAAAAACAACTAAAATCCGCATGAAACTCTAATAATTTGCAAAAGTCGGAAACCTCCGAATTTTCGGAAAGATCCGAATATGCGGAAATTTTTTATTTTATCCATTATTTCTCTCAAAAATTTTTAATTTTAGCTAATTTTTGTAATGTACGTGCTTGATTTTTACTCATTAAGTTAAAAATGAAAAAATAATTCAATTAGATCCCATGACGAATCTTGTTTCCTTATGAAATGAAAAATTCGGAAACCTCCGAATTTTCGGAAAGATCCGAATATGCGGAAATTTTTTATTTTATCCATTATTTCTCTCAAAAATTTTTATTTTTAGCTAATTTTTGTAATGTACGTGCATGATTTTTACTTATTTAGATGAAAATGAAAAAAAATAATTCAATAAGATTCCATGACGAGTCTTGTTTCCTAGTAAAATGAAAAATTCGGAAACCTCCGAATTTTCGGAAAGATCCGAATATGCGAAAAATTTTTATTTTATCCATTATTTCTCTCAAAAATTTTTAATTTTAGCTAATTTTTGAAATAGCACGTAGCATGATTTTTACTTATTAAGTTAAAAAAAATATATAAAAAAATATAAAAAAAATAAATAAAAAAAATAATATTAAAAAATGTATTGTTTGAAGTTTTCAACTTCTAAAATAATTTATATTGAAAAAAAAAATAAAAAAAAAAAACAAACTATAAAGTATGAAACAAGTAAAATCCGAGGAGATTGAAACAAAACAAACTATAAAGCAAGAAACAAGTACCTTATTAGAGGGAGACATTCATATCATGAATTTCTCGTTGAGCTCGTCAAACTTTTTGGGTCAAGATTAAAATACACTCCTGACCAAAATGATATAAATTTTGGGCAATTGTGCTGAATCTAGAAACTTGGTTTTTCCAATCAACATTAATAAGCTTTGTTAATTGTTATTGTATTTTACAAGCTTTATTTGAAAACTGTTGCCCAAAATTGCACTAATAAGGTACTTGTTTCTTGCTTTATAGTTTGTTTTTTTCAATCTCCTCGGATTTTACTTGTTTCATACTTTATAGTTTGTTTTTTTTTTATTTTTTTTTTCAATATAAATTATTTTAGAAGTTGAAAACTTCAAACAATACATTTTTAATATTATTTTTTTTATATTTTTTTATATATTTTTTTAAATATTTTTTTTAATTTTTTTTTATATTTTTTTTTTGTATTTTTTTTTTTATTTCATGCTTTATAGTGCTAAGTATTATAATTTTGCAAAACTATAAACTAGTGGTCAGTTATCGAGCCGATGAACTGGAGCGCATTTACATTTTAGATACAATTTTTCATTCAAGCTTTTTACATGCTTTTTTATTAAAATTCAAAATATGTATGCATTAGGTCAAAGTTTCCAAACGTGCACTGGGGCAAAGTTTTAAATGGTTCATTGGCGCAAAGTGTTGAAGAAACTTCTAAACTGTTCGACAAATTGTATAAAATGTTTAAGAAAGCTCATTGAAGCTTCGAGAAATTCATGGAATTTTTACAAGTTTTTAATTCAAGTTTTCCACTTAAGCTTCAAGAATGTTCATAGAAGCTTCGAAATTGTTCATAAAAGCTTCGAGAAACTTTATAGAATGTTCAAAAGCTTTCCATACAAGTTTTCCATACAAGTTTTCCATACAAGTTTTCCATACAAGTTTTTCATACAAGTTTTCCATACAAGTTTTTCATACAAGTTTTTCATACAAGTTTTTCATACAAGTTTTTCATACAAGTTTTCTATACAAGTTTTCCATACAAGTTTTCCATACAAGTTTTTCATACAAGTTTCGCTACGGACGGACGGACGGACACGCAACCAAGCACAATAGCGCCTTTATTTTCTACGAAAATGTAAATGCGCTAAAAACATCCAATTAATATAACCG
The DNA here is from genome assembly GCF_036172545.1 of Culicoides brevitarsis. Lineage (NCBI taxonomy): Eukaryota > Metazoa > Arthropoda > Insecta > Diptera > Ceratopogonidae > Culicoides > Culicoides brevitarsis. The sequence continues at coordinate 12,848 of NW_026973407.1, read as the reverse complement.
AGATATATCACACCTTTAGGGTATACATATGGCAATTTTTTTCAATTTAGGATATTTGTTAGTGCTATTGTAAGAAGAGTTATGTAACATTCCTGTGATTCGCAGGCTTTTTGAAACATTTTACTGTCTAGAAAGCAAGTTCATGCGGATAAGAGAATATGAGTGAAAATTTTTTTCAAATATCTTCAAATTTTTTTCGTGAAGAACATCGGGGACGTCGCAACTAACATTTTTCTCCATGAAACATATGCTCTCAGATGTACAGTTAGCTCACACACCGATCGATTTTGGATTTTCGCGTGCAAAATCAATATAAATTGTATAATAAGACGATATGGGTGAAATTTTTTTTTCAAATATCTTCAAATTTTTTTCGCGAAGAACATCGGGAACGTTATAACTAACATTTTTCTCCATAAAACATATGCTCTCAGATGTATAGTTAGCTCACACACCGATCGATTTTGGATTTTCGCGTGCAAAATCAATATAAATTGTATAATAAGAGAATATGAGTGAAAATTTTTTTCAAATATCTTCAAATTTTTTTCGTGAAGAACATCGGGGACGTCGCAACTAACATTTTTCTTCATGAAACATATGCTCTCAGATGTATAGTTAGCTCACACTACCAAATTGATTTTGGATTTTCGGGTGCAAAATCAATATAAATTGTATAATAATATCAGACTCTAAGAGAATTTATTTTTTCATGTTTATAAGTAATATCAGACTCTAAGAGAATTTTTATTTGTTTTCTAAAAAAAAAAAAAAATAAAAATATTAAATCCAGTACCATGCGGACCTACCTTAAGTTCCTAATTACCCTATTTGATTTCATAAATATAATAGAGCGGGGAAATATCCCTATTTAATTTCAATAAATACCACGAAAAGTGCGCGGAAATTACCCTATCTGATTTCGATAAATACCAGAAATAGAGCGGGGAAATATCCCTATTTGATTTCAATAAATACCAGAAATAGAGCGGGGAAATATCCCTATTTGATTTCAATAAATACCAGAAATAGAGCGCGGAAATTACCCTATTTGATTTCAATAAATACCAGAAATAGAGCGGAGAAATATCCCTATTTAATTTCAATAAATACCACGAAAAGAGCGCGGAAATTACCCTATTTAATTTCGTAAAAATTATATAAATATGAGAGAAATTCAAGCAAAAATAAGAAATTATTGAGCGGGGAAATTACCTTATTTGATTTTAATAAATACCGAAAAAAATAGGCATAAAAATACCTAAATATTGAGCGGAGAAATATCCCTATTTGATTTCCAATTTTTGACCGGAAATATCCCTATTTAATTTCGATAAAGAGCGCGGAAATTACCCTATTTGATTTCAATAAATATCACGAATAGAGCGCGGAAATTACCCTATTTGATTTTAAATACCAGAAATAAATTTGATTTCAATAAATATCCAAAAGAGCGAAAAGAGCGCGGAAATTATTTAATTTCAATAAATACCACGAAAAGAGCGCGGAAATTACCCTATTTATTTTGATAAAATCCAAAAAAAAAAACAGAAAAATCCCGTAAATAATGAGCGGAGAAATTACCCTATTTGATTTCAGAAAATAACAAAAAAATAACCGAAAAAACCCGTAAATAATGAGCGCGGAAATTACCCTATTTAATTTCGTAAAAATTATATAAATATGAGAGAAATTCAAGCAAAAATAAGAAATTATTGAGCGGGGAAATTACCTTATTTGATTTTAATAAATACCGAAAAAAATAGGCATAAAAATACCTAAATATTGAGCGGAGAAATATCCCTATTTGATTTTAGAAAAATACCTAAAACTAGGGAAAAACCACAGATTTTTGACCGGAGGAATATCCCTATTTAATTTCAATAAATACCAGAAATAGAGCGCGGAAATTACCCTATTTGATTTCAATAAATATCACGAAAAGAGCGCGGAAATTACCCTATTTGATTTCAATAAATACCAGAAATAGAGCGGAGAAATATCCCTATTTAATTTCAATAAATACCACGAAAAGAGCGCGGAAATTACCCTATTTAATTTTGATAAAATCCAAAAAAAAAAAACAGAAAAATCCCGTAAATAATGAGCGGAGAAATTACCCTATTTGATTTCAGAAAATAACAAAAAAATAACCGAAAAAACCCGTAAATAATGAGCGCGGAAATTACCCTATTTAATTTCGTAAAAATTATATAAATATGAGAGAAATTCAAGCAAAAATAAGAAATTATTGAGCGGGGAAATTACCTTATTTGATTTTAATAAATACCGAAAAAAATAGGCATAAAAATACCTAAATATTGAGCGGAGAAATATCCCTATTTGATTTTAGAAAAATACCTAAAACTAGGGAAAAACCACAGATTTTTGACCGGAGGAATATCCCTATTTAATTTCAATAAATACCAGAAATAGAGCGCGGAAATTACCCTATTTGATTTCAATAAATATCACGAAAAGAGCGCGGAAATTACCCTATTTAATTTCAATAAATACCAGAAATAGAGCGCGGAAATTACCCTATTTGATTTCAATAAATACCAGAAATAGAGCGGAGAAATATCCCTATTTAATTTTGATAAAATCCAAAAAAAAAACAGAAAAATCCCGTAAATAATGAGCGGAGAAATTACCCTATTTGATTTCAGAAAATAACAAAAAAATAACCGAAAAAACCCGTAAATAATGAGCGCGGAAATTACCCTATTTAATTTCGTAAAAATTATATAAATATGAGAGAAATTCAAGCAAAAATAAGAAATTATTGAGCGGGGAAATTACCTTATTTGATTTTAATAAATACCGAAAAAAATAGGCATAAAAATACCTAAATATTGAGCGGAGAAATATCCCTATTTGATTTTAGAAAAATACCTAAAACTAGGGAAAAACCACAGATTTTTGACCGGAGGAATATCCCTATTTAATTTCAATAAATACCAGAAATAGAGCGCGGAAATTACCCTATTTGATTTCAATAAATATCACGAAAAGAGCGCGGAAATTACCCTATTTGATTTCAATAAATACCAGAAATAGAGCGGAGAAATATCCCTATTTAATTTCAATAAATACCACGAAAAGAGCGCGGAAATTACCCTATTTAATTTTGATAAAATCCAAAAAAAAAAACAGAAAAATCCCGTAAATAATGAGCGGAGAAATTACCCTATTTGATTTCAGAAAATAACCGAAAAAACCCGTAAATAATGAGCGCGGAAATTACCCTATTTAATTTCAAAAAACCCGTAAATAATGAGCGCGGAAATTACCCTATTTAATTTCGTAAAAATTATATAAATATGAGAGAAATTCAAGCAAAAATAAGAAATTATTGAGCGGGGAAATTACCTTATTTGATTTTAATAAATACCGAAAAAAATAGGCATAAAAATACCTAAATATTGAGCGGAGAAATATCCCTATTTGATTTTAGAAAAATACCTAAAACTAGGGAAAAACCACAGATTTTTGACCGGAGGAATATCCCTATTTAATTTCAATAAATACCAGAAATAGAGCGCGGAAATTACCCTATTTGATTTCAATAAATATCACGAAAAGAGCGCGGAAATTACCCTATTTGATTTCAATAAATACCAGAAATAGAGCGGAGAAATATCCCTATTTAATTTCAATAAATATATTTAATTTTGATAAAATCCAAAAAAAAAACAGAAAAATCCCGTAAATAATGAGCGGAGAAATTACCCTATTTGATTTCAGAAAATAACAAAAAAATAACCGAAAAAACCCGTAAATAATGAGCGCGGAAATTACCCTATTTAATTTCGTAAAAATTATATAAATATGAGAGAAATTCAAGCAAAAATAAGAAATTATTGAGCGGGGAAATTACCTTATTTGATTTTAATAAATACCGAAAAAAATAGGCATAAAAATACCTAAATATTGAGCGGAGAAATATCCCTATTTGATTTTAGAAAAATACCTAAAACTAGGGAAAAACCACAGATTTTTGACCGGAGGAATATCCCTATTTAATTTCAATAAATACCAGAAATAGAGCGCGGAAATTACCCTATTTGATTTCAATAAATATCACGAAAAGAGCGCGGAAATTACCCTATTTAATTTTGATTTCAAAAATACCCAAAAAAAATAATTTAATTTTGATAAAATCCAGAAAAATCCCGTAAATAATGAGCGGAGAAATTACCCTATTTGATTTCAGAAAATAACAAAAAAATAACCGAAAAAACCCGTAAATAATGAGCGCGGAAATTACCCTATTTAATTTCGTAAAAATTATATAAATATGAGAGAAATTCAAGCAAAAATAAGAAATTATTGAGCGGGGAAATTACCTTATTTGATTTTAATAAATACCGAAAAAAATAGGCATAAAAATACCTAAATATTGAGCGGAGAAATATCCCTATTTGATTTTAGAAAAATACCTAAAACTAGGGAAAAACCACAGATTTTTGACCGGAGGAATATCCCTATTTAATTTCAATAAATACCAGAAATAGAGCGCGGAAATTACCCTATTTGATTTCAATAAATATCACGAAAAGAGCGCGGAAATTACCCTATTTGATTTCAATAAATACCAGAAATAGAGCGGAGAAATATCCCTATTTAATTTCAATAAATACCAGAAATAGAGCGGAGAAATATCCCTATTTAATTTTGATAAAATCCAAAAAAAAAAAACAGAAAAATCCCGTAAATAATGAGCGGAGAAATTACCCTATTTGATTTCAGAAAATAACAAAAAAATAACCGAAAAAACCCGTAAATAATGAGCGCGGAAATTACCCTATTTAATTTCGTAAAAATTATATAAATATGAGAGAAATTCAAGCAAAAATAAGAAATTATTGAGCGGGGAAATTACCTTATTTGATTTTAATAAATACCGAAAAAAATAGGCATAAAAATACCTAAATATTGAGCGGAGAAATATCCCTATTTGATTTTAGAAAAATACCTAAAACTAGGGAAAAACCACAGATTTTTGACCGGAGGAATATCCCTATTTAATTTCAATAAATACCAGAAATAGAGCGCGGAAATATCCCTATTTGATTTCAATAAATACCAGAAATAGAGCGGGGAAATATCCCTATTTGATTTTAATAAATATCACGAAAAGAGCGCGGAAATTACCCTATTTAATTTTGATAAAATCCAAAAAAAAAAACAGAAAAATCCCGTAAATAATGAGCGGAGAAATTACCCTATTTGATTTCAGAAAATAACAAAAAAATAACCGAAAAAACCCGTAAATAATGAGCGCGGAAATTACCCTATTTAATTTCGTAAAAATTATATAAATATGAGAGAAATTCAAGCAAAAATAAGAAATTATTGAGCGGGGAAATTACCTTATTTGATTTTAATAAATACCGAAAAAAATAGGCATAAAAATACCTAAATATTGAGCGGAGAAATATCCCTATTTGATTTTAGAAAAATACCTAAAACTAGGGAAAAACCACAGATTTTTGACCGGAGGAATATCCCTATTTAATTTCAATAAATACCAGAAATAGAGCGCGGAAATTACCCTATTTGATTTCAATAAATATCACGAAAAGAGCGCGGAAATTACCCTATTTGATTTCAATAAATACCAGAAATAGAGCGGAGAAATATCCCTATTTAATTTCAATAAATACCAGAAATAGAGCGGAGAAATATCCCTATTTAATTTTGATAAAATCCAAAAAAAAAAACAGAAAAATCCCGTAAATAATGAGCGGAGAAATTACCCTATTTGATTTCAGAAAATAACAAAAAAATAACCGAAAAAACCCGTAAATAATGAGCGCGGAAATTACCCTATTTAATTTCGTAAAAATTATATAAATATGAGAGAAATTCAAGCAAAAATAAGAAATTATTGAGCGGGGAAATTACCTTATTTGATTTTAATAAATACCGAAAAAAATAGGCATAAAAATACCTAAATATTGAGCGGAGAAATATCCCTATTTGATTTTAGAAAAATACCTAAAACTAGGGAAAAACCACAGATTTTTGACCGGAGGAATATCCCTATTTAATTTCAATAAATACCAGAAATAGAGCGCGGAAATTACCCTATTTGATTTCAATAAATACCACGAAAAGAGCGCGGAAATTACCCTATTTGATTTCAATAAATATCACGAAAAGAGCGCGGAAATTACCCTATTTAATTTCAATAAATACCAGAAATAGAGCGCGGAAATTACCCTATTTGATTTCAATAAAAAAAAAAAAACAGAAAAATCCCGTAAATAATGAGCGGAGAAATTACCCTATTTGATTTCAGAAAATAACAAAAAAATAACCGAAAAAACCCGTAAATAATGAGCGCGGAAATTACCCTATTTAATTTCGTAAAAATTATATAAATATGAGAGAAATTCAAGCAAAAATAAGAAATTATTGAGCGGGGAAATTACCTTATTTGATTTTAATAAATACCGAAAAAAATAGGCATAAAAATACCTAAATATTGAGCGGAGAAATATCCCTATTTGATTTTAGAAAAATACCTAAAACTAGGGAAAAACCACAGATTTTTGACCGGAGGAATATCACTATTTAATTTCAATAAATACCAGAAATAGAGCGCGGAAATTACCCTATTTGATTTCAATAAATATCACGAAAAGAGCGCGGAAATTACCCTATTTGATTTCAATAAATACCAGAAATAGAGCGGAGAAATATCCCTATTTAATTTCAATAAATACCAGAAATAGAGCGGAAATTACCCTATTTGAAATATACCCGCGGAAATTACCCTATTTAATTTTGATAAAATCCAAAAAAAAAAACAGAAAAATCCCGTAAATAATGAGCGGAGAAATTACCCTATTTGATTTCAGAAAATAACAAAAAAATAACCGAAAAAACCCGTAAATAATGAGCGCGGAAATTACCCTATTTAATTTCGTAAAAATTATATAAATATGAGAGAAATTCAAGCAAAAATAAGAAATTATTGAGCGGGGAAATTACCTTATTTGATTTTAATAAATACCGAAAAAAATAGGCATAAAAATACCTAAATATTGAGCGGAGAAATATCCCTATTTGATTTTAGAAAAATACCTAAAACTAGGGAAAAACCACAGATTTTTGACCGGAGGAATATCCCTATTTAATTTCAATAAATACCAGAAATAGAGCGCGGAAATTACCCTATTTGATTTCAATAAATATCACGAAAAGAGCGCGGAAATTAAATATCACGAAAAGAGCGCGGAAATTACCCTATTTGATTTCAATAAATACCAGAAATAGAGCGGAGAAATATCCCTATTTAATTTCAATAAATACCACGAAAAGAGCGCGGAAATTACCCTATTTAATTTTGATAAAATCCAAAAAAAAAAACAGAAAAATCCCGTAAATAATGAGCGGAGAAATTACCCTATTTGATTTCAGAAAATAACAAAAAAATAACCGAAAAAACCCGTAAATAATGAGCGCGGAAATTACCCTATTTAATTTCGTAAAAATTATATAAATATGAGAGAAATTCAAGCAAAAATAAGAAATTATTGAGCGGGGAAATTACCTTATTTGATTTTAATAAATACCGAAAAAAATAGGCATAAAAATACCTAAATATTGAGCGGAGAAATATCCCTATTTGATTTTAGAAAAATACCTAAAACTAGGGAAAAACCACAGATTTTTGACCGGAGGAATATCCCTATTTAATTTCAATAAATACCAGAAATAGAGAGCGGAAATTACCCTATTTGATTTCAATAAATATCACGAAAAGAGCGCGGAAATTACCCTATTTAATTTTACCCTATTTAATTTTGATAAAATCCAAAAAAAAAAACAGAAAAATCCCGTAAATAATGAGCGGAGAAATTACCCTATTTGATTTCAATAAATATCACGAAAAGAGCGCGGAAATTACCCTATTTAATTTCGAAAAATTATATAAATATGAGAGAAATTCCCTATTTTTGATTTCAATAAATACCAAAAAAATAGGCATAAAAATACCTAAATATTGAAAAATAGATTTTAGCGCGAGAAATTATGAAATTACCCTATTTGATTTCAATAAATATCACGAAAAGAGCGCGGAAATTACCCTATTTGATTTCAATAAATACCAGAAATAGAGCGCGGAAATTACCCTATTTGATTTCAATAAATATCACGAAAAGAGCGCGGAAATTACCCTATTTAATTTTGATAAAATCCAAAAAAATCCCGTAAATAATGAGCGGAGAAATTACCCTATTTGATTTCAGAAAATAACAAAAAAATAACCGAAAAAACCCGTAAATAATGAGCGCGGAAATTACCCTATTTAATTTCGTAAAAATTATATAAATATGAGAGAAATTCAAGCAAAAATAAGAAATTATTGAGCGGGGAAATTACCTTATTTGATTTTAATAAATACCGAAAAAAATAGGCATAAAAATACCTAAATATTGAGCGGAGAAATATCCCTATTTGATTTTAGAAAAATACCTAAAACTAGGGAAAAACCACAGATTTTTGACCGGAGGAATATCCCTATTTAATTTCAATAAATACCAGAAATAGAGCGCGGAAATTACCCTATTTGATTTCAATAAATATCACGAAAAGAGCGCGGAAATTACCCTATTTGATTTCAATAAATACCAGAAATAGAGCGCGGAAATTACCCTATTTAATTTTGATAAAATCCAAAAAAAAAACAGAAAAATCCCGTAAATAATGAGCGGAGAAATTACCCTATTTGATTTCAGAAAATAACAAAAAAATAACCGAAAAAACCCGTAAATAATGAGCGCGGAAATTACCCTATTTAATTTCGTAAAAATTATATAAATATGAGAGAAATTCAAGCAAAAATAAGAAATTATTGAGCGGGGAAATTACCTTATTTGATTTTAATAAATACCGAAAAAAATAGGCATAAAAATACCTAAAAATAGAGCGGAAAATATACCTAAATATTGAGCGGAGAAATATCCCTATTTGATTTTAGAAAAATACCTAAAACTAGGGAAAAACCACAGATTTTTGACCGGAGGAATATCCCTATTTAATTTCAATAAATACCAGAAATAGAGCGGAGAAATATCCCTATTTAATTTCAATAAATACCAGAAATAGAGCGCGGAAATTACCCTATTTGATTTCAATAAATATCACGAAAAGAGCGCGGAAATTACCCTATTTGATTTCAATAAATACCAGAAATAGAGCGGAGAAATATCCCTATTTAATTTCAATAAATACCACGAAAAGAGCGCGGAAATTACCCTATTTAATTTTGATAAAATCCAAAAAAAAAAACAGAAAAATCCCGTAAATAATGAGCGGAGAAATTACCCTATTTGATTTCAGAAAATAACAAAAAAATAACCGAAAAAACCCGTAAATAATGAGCGCGGAAATTACCCTATTTAATTTCGTAAAAATTATATAAATATGAGAGAAATTCAAGCAAAAATAAGAAATTATTGAGCGGGGAAATTACCTTATTTGATTTTAATAAATACCGAAAAAAATAGGCATAAAAATACCTAAATATTGAGCGGAGAAATATCCCTATTTGATTTTAGAAAAATACCTAAAACTAGGGAAAAACCACAGATTTTTGACCGGAGGAATATCCCTATTTAATTTCAATAAATACCAGAAATAGAGCGCGGAAATTACCCTATTTGATTTCAATAAATATCACGAAAAGAGCGCGGAAATTACCCTATTTAATTTTGATAAAATCCAAAAAAAATCCAAAAAAAAAACAGAAAAATCCCGTAAATAATGAGCGGAGAAATTACCCTATTTGATTTCAGAAAATAACAAAAAAATAACCGAAAAAACCCGTAAATAATGAGCGCGGAAATTACCCTATTTAATTTCGTAAAAATTATATAAATATGAGAGAAATTCAAGCAAAAATAAGAAATTATTGAGCGGGGAAATTACCTTATTTGATTTTAATAAATACCGAAAAAAATAGGCATAAAAATACCTAAATATTGAGCGGAGAAATATCCCTATTTGATTTTAGAAAAATACCTAAAACTAGGGAAAAACCACAGATTTTTGACCGGAGGAATATCCCTATTTAATTTCAATAAATACCAGAAATAGAGCGCGGAAATTACCCTATTTGATTTCAATAAATATCACGAAAAGAGCGCGGAAATTACCCTATTTAATTTTGATAAAATCCAAAAAAAAAAACAGAAAAATCCCGTAAATAATGAGCGGAGAAATTACCCTATTTGATTTCAGAAAATACAGAAAAAACCCGTAAATAATGAGCGCGGAAATTCCCTATTTAATTTCAAAAATATGAGAGAAATTAAGAAATTATTGAGCGGGGAAATTACCTTATTTGATTTTAAAAAATACCGAAAAAAATAGGCATAAAAATACCTAAATATTGAGCGGGGAAATATCCCTATTTAATTTTAGAAAAATACCTAATACCTAAAAAATAATAAATACCAGAAAAACCCAGATTTTAAATGACGCGGAAATTACCCTATTTAATTTCAATAAATAACAGAAATAGAGCGCGGAAATTACCCTATTTGATTTCAATAAATAAGAAAAGAGCGGGGAAATTACCCTATTTGATTTTGATAAAATCCAAAAAAAAAACATAAAAATCCCGTAAATAATGAGCGGAGAAATTACTCTATTTGATTTCAGAAAATAACAAAAAAATAACCGAAGAAAACCCGTAAATAATGAGCCCGGAAATATCCCTATTTAATTTCGTAAAAATTATATAAATATGAGAGAAATTCAAGCAAAAATAAGAAATTATTGAGCGGGGAAATTACCCTATTTGATTTCAATAAATATCACGAAAAGAGCGCGGAAATTACCCTATTTAATTTCAATAAATACCAGAAATAGAGCGGAGAAATATCCCTATTTAATTTCAATAAATACCACGAAAAGAGCGCGGAAATTACCCTATTTAATTTTGATAAAATCCAAAAAAAAAAACAGAAAAATCCCGTAAATAATGAGCGGAGAAATTACCCTATTTGATTTCAGAAAATAACAAAAAAATAACCGAAAAAACCCGTAAATAATGAGCGCGGAAATTACCCTATTTAATTTCGTAAAAATTATATAAATATGAGAGAAATTCAAGCAAAAATAAGAAATTATTGAGCGGGTAAATTATATTATTTGATTTCAATAAATACCGAAAAAAATAGGCAAAAAAATACGTAAATATTGAGCGGGGAAATATCCCTATTTAATTTTGATAAATACCAGAAATAGAGCGCGGAAATTACCCTATTTGATTTCAATAAATATCACGAAAAGAGCGCGGAAATTACCCTATTTGATTTCAATAAATACCAGAAATAGAGCGCGGAAATTACCCTATTTGATTTCAATAAATACCACGAAAAGAGCGCGGAAATTACCCTATTTAATTTTGATAAAATCCAAAAAAAAAAACAGAAAAATCCCGTAAATAATGAGCGGAGAAATTACCCTATTTGATTTCAGAAAATAACAAAAAAATAACCGAAAAAACCCGTAAATAATGAGCGCGGAAATTACCCTATTTAATTTCGTAAAAATTATATAAATATGAGAGAAATTCAAGCAAAAATAAGAAATTATTGAGCGGGGAAATTACCCTATTTGATTTCAATAAATACCGAAAAAAATAGGCAAAAAAATACGTAAATATTGAGCGGGGAAATATCCCTATTTAATTTTGTTGAGCGCGGAAATTACCCTATTTGAAATATCCCTATTTGATTTTAGAAAAATACCTAAAACTAGGGAAAAACCACAGATTTTTGACCGGAGGAATATCCCTATTTAATTTCAATAAATACCAGAAATAGAGCGCGGAAATTACCCTATTTGATTTCAATAAATATCACGAAAAGAGCGCGGAAATTACCCTATTTGATTTCAATAAATACCAGAAATAGAGCGGAGAAATATCCCTATTTAATTTCAATAAATACCACGAAAAGAGCGCGGAAATTACCCTATTTAATTTTGATAAAATCCAAAAAAAAAAACAGAAAAATCCCGTAAATAATGAGCGGAGAAATTACCCTATTTGATTTCAGAAAATAACAAAAAAATAACCGAAAAAACCCGTAAATAATGAGCGCGGAAATTACCCTATTTAATTTCGTAAAAATTATATAAATATGAGAGAAATTCAAGCAAAAATAAGAAATTATTGAGCGGGGAAATTACCTTATTTGATTTTAATAAATACCGAAAAAAATAGGCATAAAAATACCTAAATATTGAGCGGAGAAATATCCCTATTTGATTTTAGAAAAATACCTAAAACTAGGGAAAAACCACAGATTTTTGACCGGAGGAATATCCCTATTTAATTTCAATAAATACCAGAAATAGAGCGCGGAAATTACCCTATTTGATTTCAATAAATATCACGAAAAGAGCGCGGAAATTACCCTATTTGATTTCAATAAATACCAGAAATAGAGCGGAGAAATATCCCTATTTAATTTCAATAAATACCAGAAATAGAGCGGAGAAATATCCCTATTTAATTTTGATAAAATCCAAAAAAAAAAAACAGAAAAATCCCGTAAATAATGAGCGGAGAAATTACCCTATTTGATTTCAGAAAATAACAAAAAAATAACCGAAAAAACCCGTAAATAATGAGCGCGGAAATTACCCTATTTAATTTCGTAAAAATTATATAAATATGAGAGAAATTCAAGCAAAAATAAGAAATTATTGAGCGGGGAAATTACCTTATTTGATTTTAATAAATACCGAAAAAAATAGGCATAAAAATACCTAAATATTGAGCGGAGAAATATCCCTATTTGATTTTAGAAAAATACCTA
>NW_026973406.1:0-43495 GCF_036172545.1 Culicoides brevitarsis | reverse complement strand
ATTCCCTAAAATAAATAAGTTATTAATTAATAATAAATACAGCACTTAGGTATATCTTATTTACGTGAACTATTTTATTCTCCATTGCTTCTAAGTAGTGATGTAGTTTTTAAAATTGAAAAAAAGCGGTTAGTTTAGCACACTGTAAGTAAGTAATGTCATATTTGACATTAAGTAAATCATTCCCTCGCACAATGAAATATTTATTTATATGTTATGTATTTATTTTTATTTGTATTTGGGCGCTAATAAGTAGTTCATGCAATCCCTATACAATATTTCCGACAACTTTCCGATCGGATTCCGACCTTAGATTCCGATCGGAATTTTACTATCGAATGTCCGCTTTTTCCGACCAACATAGTTTCGCTTCTCACCGATGAGGGCGCTAATGGATCGTTCATGCAATATTGATAGATTTTGTTTTATTTTTCATATTTATTCTTTATTTTAATAAAAATAATCAACTTTTTACATAAATTAAGCTTACATTTAGTATTAATTTTTAAATACGTGCAGATTTTACCTTGACAAGCTTTTGTTTCTTCTCAAACGATGCATGTTTTGTCCTCGTTTCTTGCTTATTTGATCTGAAAAATGATTAAAAATTTTTAAGATTTTAATTTATTTAAGACAAAACATAGGTTTTTTACCTTAATTTAAAGTGCTGTTACCAAAAACGATGATTTTCATTTCCAAATTTGACAAATTTTCGTCTTGTTCATTTTTGTGTGTTCTACTTCAGTATTTTAAAGCTTGTCTACGTCTTTTTTTCAAATTTTCTTCCTAAATTTATGAAAAAGTACATAAAAAAATGTTTTAAAGTATCTAAAATATTCTAAATCATCCTGAGAGTACATCTTACCTGCAACAAACCTGCAAATTTCGCCGGTGTCACATATTTATTAAATATTCCAAGTTTTAACACATAATTGAACTGAATTCCATGAGATCCATAAAAATTAGTTGTTTTTGCACAAATTTATTAACTTTTTACGTAAAATCATTTTTAAATTTAAGTGTTTTTAATAAATTTATCTTCACAAAAATTGTTTCACTTCTTTTCAATATGGCGGTATTGCTCGAACTGACAAATTGTACGCCACACAATTCGTACACACGTACGTAAATGTCATGTCGATGGTCGGAATACTTTTATACAGGGATAAATATTGATCAATTTTGTTTTATTTTTCAAATTTTTGTTTATTTTTATTAAAATTATTTTACTTTTTACATAAATTAAGTTTACATTGAGTCTTAATTTACAAATTATGTGTAGATATTACCTTGTCAAGCCTTTTTTTCTTCTCAAACGATTCATGTTTTGTTCCCGTTTTTTCCATTTTTTGCCAAAGTAATCTAAAACTGATTTAAAAATTTTAAGTTTTTAGATTATTTGAGAGAAATATATTAGTTTTTACTTCAATTTAACAACCTGTAGCCACAAACGATAGTTTTCCTTGCCAAATGTGATAAAATTTCGTCTTCAACATAATTTTTTGTGTTCGACTTCGGTATTATAAGACCTTATCAACGCCTTTTTGCAATTTTTCTTCCTAAATAAAAAGAAAAAGAACATAAAAAACATGTTTAACGTATCTAAATTAATCTAAAATAACACTTTACCTGATTTACCGAAGAATATCTGCAAATTTTGCCGGTTCACATTTTTGTTCAAATAATCCAAATTTTGACAAATATTTCATTTAAACTCCATCTGTTTCATCAATTATATTTGTTGATGCACTAATTTATTAACTTTTTGTGTAAAATCATGTTTGAATTTACGTGATTTTCAATAATTTTGTCTTCACAAAAATATTCTAAGTTCTTTTCAATATGGCGTTACTTCTCAAACTGACAATTATACGACATACAATTCGTACACACGTACGTAAATGTCATGTCGCTGGTCGGAATTCTTTTGTACAGGGGTAGGTTATTTGAAGTGTCCCTAATATTTGTACCCAACAAGCTACTTAGATAATTGAATGATTAAAATATAATTAAGGCCGCTCCAAATGAAACTCAATAGTTTTGTCCGATGTCCCATTTAAAATTCGAAAATCCAATGGGGCAAAATAAAAAAAAAGTTGAAAATTTCATTAAAAATTACCAATTTTTGGTGTATTTTCATAATTTTTCAAGAAATTTCTCAGAAAATTTTTCAATTTTTAGTAATTTTTGTATTCAAAATCGTATTTCGGCATAAAATTTTCTTTAAAAAATTATTTTCATAAAAAATTATTGAATTTTATTAGTGTTCGGCACATGCTGCATGTAAAAAAACCATGCATGCATGCAACATACTCACAAATTTCAACAGTCCAAATTTCAGTTTTTTAAAGAAAAAATTATTTTTTTTCACACTAAATAAAAAATGAATTAATAATTACTAAAGAATTAAATAAAATAATTTTCAAAATTGATGAAAAAAAATTAATAGGGGAAAACGGGGTAAATTCGCACAGCAAATTTCGATTGGATAGAAATCATTGAATAGTCAAGATATTCAAAAAAATTTGGATGCCATTTTGTAGCTTGGAATCCTAACTTTAATTTACTGTTAGTCAACTTTGCTCTAACTGTTGTTTTTATGCTCGATATAGACGATTTTCCAAAAAAAGTCACACGGGGCAAATTCGATTTTTACGGGGTAGTTTCGAACAGTCACTTAAAATGGCTCTAAATGTCACATAGAACACGAAAAAATCAAAATTTTTTATATTTTTGAAAAGTTCAGTCAAATACCTAACTTTTACCCATATGAACTTTTTTTGTCCTTCAAACGGACTTCAAGCTACAGCCAATTGAAAAAATTGTAATTTTTTATGTATTTTGTATGAAAAATTTCCAAAATTCGCAAAATTGTATGAATGTGCGAAGGTGCCCCGTTTCGGTTTTAATCACATTTTGGTTCGTAGAATTTTTATTTATTGAGTTAATTCAAAATTTCTACCTGGAATAAGTAGATAAGAGTCCATACTTATGATTCCAATTCAAAATTATTTTTTCGATGAAGCTTTTATATTTTTCCGGGCCATTTTAGTGAAAAGTCGAAAATTTACCAAAGACCCTTAAAAACACATTTTTTAAGTTTTCTCCAATTTCGAGAAAATTTTTCAAAATTTGTTTTAGAGTGTTAAATTGGCTTTGAAATGCCGTCATTTTGGTATTTTTAGATTTTTGATTTTCGATCCGGAACATGGAGATAATAGGGGTGTTCGAAGGTGCCCCGTGTGCGAATTTACCCCGTTTTCCCCTAATTATAAAAATGATGTCGAATACCGATTTTTAAATTAAGACATATTTAAAAAATAAGTCATTTTTTACCATTATGTAGCTTAACAAATCTGAAAAATATCTATTTTCGTTAAACTATAGTTCCATTTTTTTTTCATTGAAACTTTTTCATTATAATAAATAATTATTGATAGAAAAATATAGTCAACGTCTTTTTGAAATCTCAAAACTTTTTTTCAAAAATAAGAAAAATCTTAAAAAATTCAATTTGTCGTAATGTTTTTGAAAGCTACATATTTAACCCAAAACATTTGTCTTTTTATTGTATCGGTCTTTAATAGCTACTAAAAAAGTAAAAATATTTTATTTTTTTTTCTTTAAAAAAATTTTTTTCATCAAAATAGTTTTATTTTCATATTTTACATGTCGACATGTAAATTTTAGTCTACATGCATGTCGACATATATGCTGCATGCATGCATGCCGAACACTAAATTTTTTTTTCAAAAAAATTTTGACAGTTATTTTTATGATATTAATTTTTTTCAATTTAAATTAAAATTTTTTAAAATCAATTTTAAATACACAAATATCATAGTAAAAAACTCTAAACAACAAAAATATTGATTTAAAATCAAAAATTTTTAAAAAATTTGGCATTTTGTATGAAAATAAGTATTTCAAAATTTTTTATTTTTTTTGCCCCCCCCCATTTTTATTTCAAAAATTTTGGACAAAACTATTAAGTTTCATTTGAAGGGCTAATGTGATAAATCGCACAAATGCACTTTTTGGGCAAATTGAGTTAAAAATGAGAAAATGTGCAGAAAGACGAGTTCTTTCAGATACATTAAGAAAATTTCAAAAAATGTTCGAAAATGACTGTTTTATCGCAATGTGCCAGATCGCATAAATGCATGCAATTTAAAATAATGTGATAAATCGCACAAATGCATGCACGAAATTGAGATAGAGTAGGTCAGATGCTTATAAATTTCAGATTTAGGATAAAAAATGTATTTTTACAGTCAGCCAAAAGCTCAAAATGTACATTGGGGCAAAATTTCGAATGCTCACTGGGTCAGAAGTCTAAAATTTCTAAAAGGGCTGAAAACTTCAAAATGTGCACTGGGTCAAGAATTTAAAATGTGCTTTGGGGCAAACAAATGTTAAAAATGTCATTCAGGACAAAAATCTTTGAACTTATAAGCTAAATGACGAAATCTTTGTGAAAAATCACCATGCATATGTGTCATTTATCACATTATTCTGTTTTGACCAATGTGCTAAATCGCATAAATGCATTATTTTCCTTTGTATTGGCTATAAGGTTCACAGGAAGAAAAAAATAAAACACAGCAAAACTTAGTAGTCACAATGCTTAACAAATCATGGAAGAACGAAAACTCCCTACGATATTGGAATTCACTTTAATTTTTGATTTAAACTTTAAATCGATTTTTCTCAGTTTGCGAAAAATGCATTTGTGCGATTTATCACATTAGCCCTTCATTTATTTTTTACATTTTTAAAATTTAATTTAATTTTTTTGTATTTCGTTTTAGATTCTATCAAGTCAAAAAGGATTTTAGCAATTGTTTAAAACAGAAAAGTGCTTTTTTAATACACACAACGCGAAAAATAAATTACATAAGGACAGTAAATGGTAAATATTTTTATTTTTTTCATTTTTAAAATTTAATTTAATTTTTTTTTTATTTCGTTTTAGATTCTTTCAAGTCAAAAAGGATTTTAGCAATTGAAAAGTATGTGTATTCAACAGGACATAAGGACGGTAAATATATTATTATTTTTTACATATAATAAAATTTAATTTATTCTATTTTTTTTATTTCGTTTTAGATTGCGGATCAAGTCAAAGCGGATTTTAGCAATTGAAAAGTATATGTATTGAACAGAGAAGTGCTTTTTTAATATATACAACGCGAAAAATAAATTACATAAGGACGGTAAATATATTATTATTTTTTACATATTATAAAATTTAATTTAATTCTATTTTTTTTATTTCGTTTTAGATTGCGGATCAAGACAAAGCGGATTTTAGCAATTGAAAAGTATATGTATTGAACAGAGAAGTGCTTTTTTAATATATACAACGCGAAAAATAAATTACATAAGGACGGTAAATATATTATTATTTTTTACATATTATAAAATTTAATTTAATTCTATTTTTTTTATTTCGTTTTAGATTGCGGATCAAGTCAAAGCGGATTTTAGCAATTGAAAAGTATATGTATTGAACAGAGAAGTGCTTTTTTAATATATACAACGCGAAAAATAAATTACATAAGGACGGTAAATATATTATTATTTTTTACATATTATAAAATTTAATTTAATTCTATTTTTTTTATTTCGTTTTAGATTGCGGATCAAGTCAAAGCGGATTTTAGCAATTGAAAAGTATATGTATTGAACAGAGAAGTGCTTTTTTAATATATACAACGCGAAAAATAAATTACATAAGGACGGTAAATATATTATTATTTTTTACATATTATAAAATTTAATTTAATTCTATTTTTTTTATTTCGTTTTAGATTGCGGATCAAGTCAAAGCGGATTTTAGCAATTGAAAAGTATATGTATTGAACAGAGAAGTGCTTTTTTAATATATACAACGCGAAAAATAAATTACATAAGGACGGTAAATATATTATTATTTTTTACATATTATAAAATTTAATTTAATTCTATTTTTTTTATTTCGTTTTAGATTGCGGATCAAGTCAAAGCGGATTTTAGCAATTGAAAAGTATATGTATTGAACAGAGAAGTGCTTTTTTAATATATACAACGCGAAAAATAAATTACATAAGGACGGTAAATATATTATTATTTTTTACATATTATAAAATTTAATTTAATTCTATTTTTTTTATTTCGTTTTAGATTGCGGATCAAGTCAAAGCGGATTTTAGCAATTGAAAAGTATATGTATTGAACAGAGAAGTGCTTTTTTAATATATACAACGCGAAAAATAAATTACATAAGGACGGTAAATATATTATTATTTTTTACATATTATAAAATTTAATTTAATTCTATTTTTTTTATTTCGTTTTAGATTGCGGATCAAGTCAAAGCGGATTTTAGCAATTGAAAAGTATATGTATTGAACAGAGAAGTGCTTTTTTAATATATACAACGCGAAAAATAAATTACATAAGGACGGTAAATATATTATTATTTTTTACATATTATAAAATTTAATTTAATTCTATTTTTTTTATTTCGTTTTAGATTGCGGATCAAGTCAAAGCGGATTTTAGCAATTGAAAAGTATATGTATTGAACAGAGAAGTGCTTTTTTAATATATACAACGCGAAAAATAAATTACATAAGGACGGTAAATATATTATTATTTTTTACATATTATAAAATTTAATTTAATTCTATTTTTTTTATTTCGTTTTAGATTGCGGATCAAGTCAAAGCGGATTTTAGCAATTGAAAAGTATATGTATTGAACAGAGAAGTGCTTTTTTAATATATACAACGCGAAAAATAAATTACATAAGGACGGTAAATATATTATTATTTTTTACATATTATAAAATTTAATTTAATTCTATTTTTTTTATTTCGTTTTAGATTGCGGATCAAGTCAAAGCGGATTTTAGCAATTGAAAAGTATATGTATTG
Source organism: Culicoides brevitarsis (assembly GCF_036172545.1). Taxonomy (NCBI): domain Eukaryota; kingdom Metazoa; phylum Arthropoda; class Insecta; order Diptera; family Ceratopogonidae; genus Culicoides; species Culicoides brevitarsis. The sequence continues at coordinate 36,575 of NW_026973406.1, read as the reverse complement.
AACAGAGAAGTGCTTTTTTAATATATACAACGCGAAAAATAAATTACATAAGGACGGTAAATATATTATTATTTTTTACATATTATAAAATTTAATTTAATTCTATTTTTTTTATTTCGTTTGTATTGAACAGAGAAGTGCTTTTTTAATATATACAACGCGAAAAATAAATTACATAAGGACGGTAAATATATTATTATTTTTTACATATTATAAAATTTAATTTAATTCTATTTTTTTATTTCGTTTTAGATTGCGGATCAAGTCAAAGCGGATTTTAGCAATTGAAAAGTTTATGTATTGAACAGAGAAGTGCTTTTTTAATATATACAACGCGAAAAATAAATTACATAAGGACGGTAAATATATTATTATTTTTTACATATTATAAAATTTAATTTAATTCTATTTTTTTTATTTCGTTTTAGATTGCGGATCAAGTCAAAGCGGATTTTAGCAATTGAAAAGTATATGTATTGAACAGAGAAGTGCTTTTTTAATATATACAACGCGAAAAATAAATTACATAAGGACGGTAAATATATTATTATTTTTTACATATTATAAAATTTAATTTAATTCTATTTTTTTTATTTCGTTTTAGATTGCGGATCAAGTCAAAGCGGATTTTAGCAATTGAAAAGTATATGTATTGAACAGAGAAGTGCTTTTTTAATATATACAACGCGAAAAATAAATTACATAAGGACGGTAAATATATTATTATTTTTTACATATTATAAAATTTAATTTAATTCTATTTTTTTTATTTCGTTTTAGATTGCGGATCAAGTCAAAGCGGATTTTAGCAATTGAAAAGTATATGTATTGAACAGAGAAGTGCTTTTTTAATATATACAACGCGAAAAATAAATTACATAAGGACGGTAAATATATTATTATTTTTTACATATTATAAAATTTAATTTAATTCTATTTTTTTTATTTCGTTTTAGATTGCGGATCAAGTCAAAGCGGATTTTAGCAATTGAAAAGTATATGTATTGAACAGAGAAGTGCTTTTTTAATATATACAACGCGAAAAATAAATTACATAAGGACGGTAAATATATTATTATTTTTTACATATTATAAAATTTAATTTAATTCTATTTTTTTTTATTTCGTTTTAGATTGCGGATCAAGTCAAAGCGGATTTTAGCAATTGAAAAGTATATGTATTGAACAGAGAAGTGCTTTTTTAATATATACAACGCGAAAAATAAATTACATAAGGACGGTAAATATATTATTATTTTTTACATATTATAAAATTTAATTTAATTCTATTTTTTTTATTTCGTTTTAGATTGCGGATCAAGTCAAAGCGGATTTTAGCAATTGAAAAGTATATGTATTGAACAGAGAAGTGCTTTTTTAATATATACAACGCGAAAAATAAATTACATAAGGACGGTAAATATATTATTATTTTTTACATATTATAAAATTTAATTTAATTCTATTTTTTTTTATTTCGTTTTAGATTGCGGATCAAGTCAAAGCGGATTTTAGCAATTGAAAAGTATATGTATTGAACAGAGAAGTGCTTTTTTAATATATACAACGCGAAAAATAAATTACATAAGGACGGTAAATATATTATTATTTTTTACATATTATAAAATTTAATTTAATTCTATTTTTTTTATTTCGTTTTAGATTGCGGATCAAGTCAAAGCGGATTTTAGCAATTGAAAAGTATATGTATTGAACAGAGAAGTGCTTTTTTAATATATACAACGCGAAAAATAAATTACATAAGGACGGTAAATATATTATTATTTTTTACATATTATAAAATTTAATTTAATTCTATTTTTTTTATTTCGTTTTAGATTGCGGATCAAGTCAAAGCGGATTTTAGCAATTGAAAAGTATATGTATTGAACAGAGAAGTGCTTTTTTAATATATACAACGCGAAAAATAAATTACATAAGGACGGTAAATATATTATTATTTTTTACATATTATAAAATTTAATTTAATTCTATTTTTTTTTATTTCGTTTTAGATTGCGGATCAAGTCAAAGCGGATTTTAGCAATTGAAAAGTATATGTATTGAACAGAGAAGTGCTTTTTTAATATATACAACGCGAAAAATAAATTACATAAGGACGGTAAATATATTATTATTTTTTACATATTATAAAATTTAATTTAATTCTATTTTTTTTATTTCGTTTTAGATTGCGGATCAAGTCAAAGCGGATTTTAGCAATTGAAAAGTATATGTATTGAACAGAGAAGTGCTTTTTTAATATATACAACGCGAAAAATAAATTACATAAGGACGGTAAATATATTATTATTTTTTACATATTATAAAATTTAATTTAATTCTATTTTTTTTATTTCGTTTTAGATTGCGGATCAAGTCAAAGCGGATTTTAGCAATTGAAAAGTATATGTATTGAACAGAGAAGTGCTTTTTTAATATATACAACGCGAAAAATAAATTACATAAGGACGGTAAATATATTATTATTTTTTACATATTATAAAATTTAATTTAATTCTATTTTTTTATTTCGTTTTAGATTGCGGATCAAGTCAAAGCGGATTTTAGCAATTGAAAAGTATATGTATTGAACAGAGAAGTGCTTTTTTAATATATACAACGCGAAAAATAAATTACATAAGGACGGTAAATATATTATTATTTTTTACATATTATAAAATTTAATTTAATTCTATTTTTTTTATTTCGTTTTAGATTGCGGATCAAGTCAAAGCGGATTTTAGCAATTGAAAAGTATATGTATTGAACAGAGAAGTGCTTTTTTAATATATACAACGCGAAAAATAAATTACATAAGGACGGTAAATATATTATTATTTTTTACATATTATAAAATTTAATTTAATTCTATTTTTTTTTATTTCGTTTTAGATTGCGGATCAAGTCAAAGCGGATTTTAGCAATTGAAAAGTATATGTATTGAACAGAGAAGTGCTTTTTTAATATATACAACGCGAAAAATAAATTACATAAGGACGGTAAATATATTATTATTTTTTACATATTATAAAATTTAATTTAATTCTATTTTTTTTATTTCGTTTTAGATTGCGGATCAAGTCAAAGCGGATTTTAGCAATTGAAAAGTATATGTATTGAACAGAGAAGTGCTTTTTTAATATATACAACGCGAAAAATAAATTACATAAGGACGGTAAATATATTATTATTTTTTACATATTATAAAATTTAATTTAATTCTATATTTTTTATTTCGTTTTAGATTGCGGATCAAGTCAAAGCGGATTTTAGCAATTGAAAAGTATATGTATTGAACAGAAAAGTGCTTTTTTAATATATACAACGCGAAAAATAAATTACATAAGGACGGTAAATATATTATTATTTTTTACATATTATAAAATTTAATTTAATTCTATTTTTTTTATTTCGTTTTAGATTGCGGATCAAGTCAAAGCGGATTTTAGCAATTGAAAAGTATATGTATTGAACAGAGAAGTGCTTTTTTAATATATACAACGCGAAAAATAAATTACATAAGGACGGTAAATATATTATTATTTTTTACATATTATAAAATTTAATTTAATTCTATTTTTTTTTATTTCGTTTTAGATTGCGGATCAAGTCAAAGCGGATTTTAGCAATTGAAAAGTATATGTATTGAACAGAGAAGTGCTTTTTTAATATATACAACGCGAAAAATAAATTACATAAGGACGGTAAATATATTATTATTTTTTACATATTATAAAATTTAATTTAATTCTATTTTTTTTTATTTCGTTTTAGATTGCGGATCAAGTCAAAGCGGATTTTAGCAATTGAAAAGTATATGTATTGAACAGAGAAGTGCTTTTTTAATATATACAACGCGAAAAATAAATTACATAAGGACGGTAAATATATTATTATTTTTTACATATTATAAAATTTAATTTAATTCTATTTTTTTTATTTCGTTTTAGATTGCGGATCAAGTCAAAGCGGATTTTAGCAATTGAAAAGTATATGTATTGAACAGAGAAGTGCTTTTTTAATATATACAACGCGAAAAATAAATTACATAAGGACGGTAAATATATTATTATTTTTTACATATTATAAAATTTAATTTAATTCTATTTTTTTTATTTCGTTTTAGATTGCGGATCAAGTCAAAGCGGATTTTAGCAATTGAAAAGTATATGTATTGAACAGAGAAGTGCTTTTTTAATATATACAACGCGAAAAATAAATTACATAAGGACGGTAAATATATTATTATTTTTTACATATTATAAAATTTAATTTAATTCTATTTTTTTTATTTCGTTTTAGATTGCGGATCAAGTCAAAGCGGATTTTAGCAATTGAAAAGTATATGTATTGAACAGAGAAGTGCTTTTTTAATATATACAACGCGAAAAATAAATTACATAAGGACGGTAAATATATTATTATTTTTTACATATTATAAAATTTAATTTAATTCTATTTTTTTTATTTCGTTTTAGATTGCGGATCAAGTCAAAGCGGATTTTAGCAATTGAAAAGTATATGTATTGAACAGAGAAGTGCTTTTTTAATATATACAACGCGAAAAATAAATTACATAAGGACGGTAAATATATTATTATTTTTTACATATTATAAAATTTAATTTAATTCTATTTTTTTTATTTCGTTTTAGATTGCGGATCAAGTCAAAGCGGATTTTAGCAATTGAAAAGTATATGTATTGAACAGAGAAGTGCTTTTTTAATATATACAACGCGAAAAATAAATTACATAAGGACGGTAAATATATTATTATTTTTTACATATTATAAAATTTAATTTAATTCTATTTTTTTTATTTCGTTTTAGATTGCGGATCAAGTCAAAGCGGATTTTAGCAATTGAAAAGTATATGTATTGAACAGAGAAGTGCTTTTTTAATATATACAACGCGAAAAATAAATTACATAAGGACGGTAAATATATTATTATTTTTTACATATTATAAAATTTAATTTAATTCTATTTTTTTTATTTCGTTTTAGATTGCGGATCAAGTCAAAGCGGATTTTAGCAATTGAAAAGTATATGTATTGAACAGAGAAGTGCTTTTTTAATATATACAACGCGAAAAATAAATTACATAAGGACGGTAAATATATTATTATTTTTTACATATTATAAAATTTAATTTAATTCTATTTTTTTTATTTCGTTTTAGATTGCGGATCAAGTCAAAGCGGATTTTAGCAATTGAAAAGTATATGTATTGAACAGAGAAGTGCTTTTTTAATATATACAACGCGAAAAATAAATTACATAAGGACGGTAAATATATTATTATTTTTTACATATTATAAAATTTAATTTAATTCTATTTTTTTTTATTTCGTTTTAGATTGCGGATCAAGTCAAAGCGGATTTTAGCAATTGAAAAGTATATGTATTGAACAGAGAAGTGCTTTTTTAATATATACAACGCGAAAAATAAATTACATAAGGACGGTAAATATATTATTATTTTTTACATATTATAAAATTTAATTTAATTCTATTTTTTTTATTTCGTTTTAGATTGCGGATCAAGTCAAAGCGGATTTTAGCAATTGAAAAGTATATGTATTGAACAGAGAAGTGCTTTTTTAATATATACAACGCGAAAAATAAATTACATAAGGACGGTAAATATATTATTATTTTTTACATATTATAAAATTTAATTTAATTCTATTTTTTTTATTTCGTTTTAGATTGCGGATCAAGTCAAAGCGGATTTTAGCAATTGAAAAGTATATGTATTGAACAGAGAAGTGCTTTTTTAATATATACAACGCGAAAAATAAATTACATAAGGACGGTAAATATATTATTATTTTTTACATATTATAAAATTTAATTTAATTCTATTTTTTTTATTTCGTTTTAGATTGCGGATCAAGTCAAAGCGGATTTTAGCAATTGAAAAGTATATGTATTGAACAGAGAAGTGCTTTTTTAATATATACAACGCGAAAAATAAATTACATAAGGACGGTAAATATATTATTATTTTTTACATATTATAAAATTTAATTTAATTCTATTTTTTTTATTTCGTTTTAGATTGCGGATCAAGTCAAAGCGGATTTTAGCAATTGAAAAGTATATGTATTGAACAGAGAAGTGCTTTTTTAATATATACAACGCGAAAAATAAATTACATAAGGACGGTAAATATATTATTATTTTTTACATATTATAAAATTTAATTTAATTCTATTTTTTTTATTTCGTTTTAGATTGCGGATCAAGTCAAAGCGGATTTTAGCAATTGAAAAGTATATGTATTGAACAGAGAAGTGCTTTTTTAATATATACAACGCGAAAAATAAATTACATAAGGACGGTAAATATATTATTATTTTTTACATATTATAAAATTTAATTTAATTCTATTTTTTTTTATTTCGTTTTAGATTGCGGATCAAGTCAAAGCGGATTTTAGCAATTGAAAAGTATATGTATTGAACAGAGAAGTGCTTTTTTAATATATACAACGCGAAAAATAAATTACATAAGGACGGTAAATATATTATTATTTTTTACATATTATAAAATTTAATTTAATTCTATTTTTTTTATTTCGTTTTAGATTGCGGATCAAGTCAAAGCGGATTTTAGCAATTGAAAAGTATATGTATTGAACAGAGAAGTGCTTTTTTAATATATACAACGCGAAAAATAAATTACATAAGGACGGTAAATATATTATTATTTTTTACATATTATAAAATTTAATTTAATTCTATTTTTTTTATTTCGTTTTAGATTGCGGATCAAGTCAAAGCGGATTTTAGCAATTGAAAAGTATATGTATTGAACAGAGAAGTGCTTTTTTAATATATACAACGCGAAAAATAAATTACATAAGGACGGTAAATATATTATTATTTTTTACATATTATAAAATTTAATTTAATTCTATTTTTTTTATTTCGTTTTAGATTGCGGATCAAGTCAAAGCGGATTTTAGCAATTGAAAAGTATATGTATTGAACAGAGAAGTGCTTTTTTAATATATACAACGCGAAAAATAAATTACATAAGGACGGTAAATATATTATTATTTTTTACATATTATAAAATTTAATTTAATTCTATTTTTTTTATTTCGTTTTAGATTGCGGATCAAGTCAAAGCGGATTTTAGCAATTGAAAAGTATATGTATTGAACAGAGAAGTGCTTTTTTAATATATACAACGCGAAAAATAAATTACATAAGGACGGTAAATATATTATTATTTTTTACATATTATAAAATTTAATTTAATTCTATTTTTTTTATTTCGTTTTAGATTGCGGATCAAGTCAAAGCGGATTTTAGCAATTGAAAAGTATATGTATTGAACAGAGAAGTGCTTTTTTAATATATACAACGCGAAAAATAAATTACATAAGGACGGTAAATATATTATTATTTTTTACATATTATAAAATTTAATTTAATTCTATTTTTTTTATTTCGTTTTAGATTGCGGATCAAGTCAAAGCGGATTTTAGCAATTGAAAAGTATATGTATTGAACAGAGAAGTGCTTTTTTAATATATACAACGCGAAAAATAAATTACATAAGGACGGTAAATATATTATTATTTTTTACATATTATAAAATTTAATTTAATTCTATTTTTTTTATTTCGTTTTAGATTGCGGATCAAGTCAAAGCGGATTTTAGCAATTGAAAAGTATATGTATTGAACAGAGAAGTGCTTTTTTAATATATACAACGCGAAAAATAAATTACATAAGGACGGTAAATATATTATTATTTTTTACATATTATAAAATTTAATTTAATTCTATTTTTTTTTATTTCGTTTTAGATTGCGGATCAAGTCAAAGCGGATTTTAGCAATTGAAAAGTATATGTATTGAACAGAGAAGTGCTTTTTTAATATATACAACGCGAAAAATAAATTACATAAGGACGGTAAATATATTATTATTTTTTACATATTATAAAATTTAATTTAATTCTATTTTTTTTATTTCGTTTTAGATTGCGGATCAAGTCAAAGCGGATTTTAGCAATTGAAAAGTATATGTATTGAACAGAGAAGTGCTTTTTTAATATATACAACGCGAAAAATAAATTACATAAGGACGGTAAATATATTATTATTTTTTACATATTATAAAATTTAATTTAATTCTATTTTTTTTATTTCGTTTTAGATTGCGGATCAAGTCAAAGCGGATTTTAGCAATTGAAAAGTATATGTATTGAACAGAGAAGTGCTTTTTTAATATATACAACGCGAAAAATAAATTACATAAGGACGGTAAATATATTATTATTTTTTACATATTATAAAATTTAATTTAATTCTATTTTTTTTATTTCGTTTTAGATTGCGGATCAAGTCAAAGCGGATTTTAGCAATTGAAAAGTATATGTATTGAACAGAGAAGTGCTTTTTTAATATATACAACGCGAAAAATAAATTACATAAGGACGGTAAATATATTATTATTTTTTACATATTATAAAATTTAATTTAATTCTATTTTTTTTATTTCGTTTTAGATTGCGGATCAAGTCAAAGCGGATTTTAGCAATTGAAAAGTATATGTATTGAACAGAGAAGTGCTTTTTTAATATATACAACGCGAAAAATAAATTACATAAGGACGGTAAATATATTATTATTTTTTACATATTATAAAATTTAATTTAATTCTATTTTTTTTATTTCGTTTTAGATTGCGGATCAAGTCAAAGCGGATTTTAGCAATTGAAAAGTATATGTATTGAACAGAGAAGTGCTTTTTTAATATATACAACGCGAAAAATAAATTACATAAGGACGGTAAATATATTATTATTTTTTACATATTATAAAATTTAATTTAATTCTATTTTTTTTATTTCGTTTTAGATTGCGGATCAAGTCAAAGCGGATTTTAGCAATTGAAAAGTATATGTATTGAACAGAGAAGTGCTTTTTTAATATATACAACGCGAAAAATAAATTACATAAGGACGGTAAATATATTATTATTTTTTACATATTATAAAATTTAATTTAATTCTATTTTTTTTATTTCGTTTTAGATTGCGGATCAAGTCAAAGCGGATTTTAGCAATTGAAAAGTATATGTATTGAACAGAGAAGTGCTTTTTTAATATATACAACGCGAAAAATAAATTACATAAGGACGGTAAATATATTATTATTTTTTACATATTATAAAATTTAATTTAATTCTATTTTTTTTATTTCGTTTTAGATTGCGGATCAAGTCAAAGCGGATTTTAGCAATTGAAAAGTATATGTATTGAACAGAGAAGTGCTTTTTTAATATATACAACGCGAAAAATAAATTACATAAGGACGGTAAATATATTATTATTTTTTACATATTATAAAATTTAATTTAATTCTATTTTTTTTATTTCGTTTTAGATTGCGGATCAAGTCAAAGCGGATTTTAGCAATTGAAAAGTATATGTATTGAACAGAGAAGTGCTTTTTTAATATATACAACGCGAAAAATAAATTACATAAGGACGGTAAATATATTATTATTTTTTACATATTATAAAATTTAATTTAATTCTATTTTTTTTATTTCGTTTTAGATTGCGGATCAAGTCAAAGCGGATTTTAGCAATTGAAAAGTATATGTATTGAACAGAGAAGTGCTTTTTTAATATATACAACGCGAAAAATAAATTACATAAGGACGGTAAATATATTATTATTTTTTACATATTATAAAATTTAATTTAATTCTATTTTTTTATTTCGTTTTAGATTGCGGATCAAGTCAAAGCGGATTTTAGCAATTGAAAAGTATATGTATTGAACAGAGAAGTGCTTTTTTAATATATACAACGCGAAAAATAAATTACATAAGGACGGTAAATATATTATTATTTTTTACATATTATAAAATTTAATTTAATTCTATTTTTTTTATTTCGTTTTAGATTGCGGATCAAGTCAAAGCGGATTTTAGCAATTGAAAAGTATATGTATTGAACAGAGAAGTGCTTTTTTAATATATACAACGCGAAAAATAAATTACATAAGGACGGTAAATATATTATTATTTTTTACATATTATAAAATTTAATTTAATTCTATTTTTTTTTTATTTCGTTTTAGATTGCGGATCAAGTCAAAGCGGATTTTAGCAATTGAAAAGTATATGTATTGAACAGAGAAGTGCTTTTTTAATATATACAACGCGAAAAATAAATTACATAAGGACGGTAAATATATTATTATTTTTTACATATTATAAAATTTAATTTAATTCTATTTTTTTTATTTCGTTTTAGATTGCGGATCAAGTCAAAGCGGATTTTAGCAATTGAAAAGTATATGTATTGAACAGAGAAGTGCTTTTTTAATATATACAACGCGAAAAATAAATTACATAAGGACGGTAAATATATTATTATTTTTTACATATTATAAAATTTAATTTAATTCTATTTTTTTTATTTCGTTTTAGATTGCGGATCAAGTCAAAGCGGATTTTAGCAATTGAAAAGTATATGTATTGAACAGAGAAGTGCTTTTTTAATATATACAACGCGAAAAATAAATTACATAAGGACGGTAAATATATTATTATTTTTTTACATATTATAAAATTTAATTTAATTCTATTTTTTTTATTTCGTTTTAGATTGCGGATCAAGTCAAAGCGGATTTTAGCAATTGAAAAGTATATGTATTGAACAGAGAAGTGCTTTTTTAATATATACAACGCGAAAAATAAATTACATAAGGACGGTAAATATATTATTATTTTTTACATATTATAAAATTTAATTTAATTCTATTTTTTTTATTTCGTTTTAGATTGCGGATCAAGTCAAAGCGGATTTTAGCAATTGAAAAGTATATGTATTGAACAGAGAAGTGCTTTTTTAATATATACAACGCGAAAAATAAATTACATAAGGACGGTAAATATATTATTATTTTTTACATATTATAAAATTTAATTTAATTCTATTTTTTTTATTTCGTTTTAGATTGCGGATCAAGTCAAAGCGGATTTTAGCAATTGAAAAGTATATGTATTGAACAGAGAAGTGCTTTTTTAATATATACAACGCGAAAAATAAATTACATAAGGACGGTAAATATATTATTATTTTTTACATATTATAAAATTTAATTTAATTCTATTTTTTTTATTTCGTTTTAGATTGCGGATCAAGTCAAAGCGGATTTTAGCAATTGAAAAGTATATGTATTGAACAGAGAAGTGCTTTTTTAATATATACAACGCGAAAAATAAATTACATAAGGACGGTAAATATATTATTATTTTTTACATATTATAAAATTTAATTTAATTCTATTTTTTTTATTTCGTTTTAGATTGCGGATCAAGTCAAAGCGGATTTTAGCAATTGAAAAGTATATGTATTGAACAGAGAAGTGCTTTTTTAATATATACAACGCGAAAAATAAATTACATAAGGACGGTAAATATATTATTATTTTTTACATATTATAAAATTTAATTTAATTCTATTTTTTTTTATTTCGTTTTAGATTGCGGATCAAGTCAAAGCGGATTTTAGCAATTGAAAAGTATATGTATTGAACAGAGAAGTGCTTTTTTAATATATACAACGCGAAAAATAAATTACATAAGGACGGTAAATATATTATTATTTTTTACATATTATAAAATTTAATTTAATTCTATTTTTTTTATTTCGTTTTAGATTGCGGATCAAGTCAAAGCGGATTTTAGCAATTGAAAAGTATATGTATTGAACAGAGAAGTGCTTTTTTAATATATACAACGCGAAAAATAAATTACATAAGGACGGTAAATATATTATTATTTTTTACATATTATAAAATTTAATTTAATTCTATTTTTTTTTATTTCGTTTTAGATTGCGGATCAAGTCAAAGCGGATTTTAGCAATTGAAAAGTATATGTATTGAACAGAGAAGTGCTTTTTTAATATATACAACGCGAAAAATAAATTACATAAGGACGGTAAATATATTATTATTTTTTACATATTATAAAATTTAATTTAATTCTATTTTTTTTATTTCGTTTTAGATTGCGGATCAAGTCAAAGCGGATTTTAGCAATTGAAAAGTATATGTATTGAACAGAGAAGTGCTTTTTTAATATATACAACGCGAAAAATAAATTACATAAGGACGGTAAATATATTATTATTTTTTACATATTATAAAATTTAATTTAATTCTATTTTTTTTTATTTCGTTTTAGATTGCGGATCAAGTCAAAGCGGATTTTAGCAATTGAAAAGTATATGTATTGAACAGAGAAGTGCTTTTTTAATATATACAACGCGAAAAATAAATTACATAAGGACGGTAAATATATTATTATTTTTTACATATTATAAAATTTAATTTAATTCTATTTTTTTTATTTCGTTTTAGATTGCGGATCAAGTCAAAGCGGATTTTAGCAATTGAAAAGTATATGTATTGAACAGAGAAGTGCTTTTTTAATATATACAACGCGAAAAATAAATTACATAAGGACGGTAAATATATTATTATTTTTTACATATTATAAAATTTAATTTAATTCTATTTTTTTTATTTCGTTTTAGATTGCGGATCAAGTCAAAGCGGATTTTAGCAATTGAAAAGTATATGTATTGAACAGAGAAGTGCTTTTTTAATATATACAACGCGAAAAATAAATTACATAAGGACGGTAAATATATTATTATTTTTTACATATTATAAAATTTAATTTAATTCTATTTTTTTTATTTCGTTTTAGATTGCGGATCAAGTCAAAGCGGATTTTAGCAATTGAAAAGTATATGTATTGAACAGAGAAGTGCTTTTTTAATATATACAACGCGAAAAATAAATTACATAAGGACGGTAAATATATTATTATTTTTTACATATTATAAAATTTAATTTAATTCTATTTTTTTTATTTCGTTTTAGATTGCGGATCAAGTCAAAGCGGATTTTAGCAATTGAAAAGTATATGTATTGAACAGAGAAGTGCTTTTTTAATATATACAACGCGAAAAATAAATTACATAAGGACGGTAAATATATTATTATTTTTTACATATTATAAAATTTAATTTAATTCTATTTTTTTTATTTCGTTTTAGATTGCGGATCAAGTCAAAGCGGATTTTAGCAATTGAAAAGTATATGTATTGAACAGAGAAGTGCTTTTTTAATATATACAACGCGAAAAATAAATTACATAAGGACGGTAAATATATTATTATTTTTTACATATTATAAAATTTAATTTAATTCTATTTTTTTTATTTCGTTTTAGATTGCGGATCAAGTCAAAGCGGATTTTAGCAATTGAAAAGTATATGTATTGAACAGAGAAGTGCTTTTTTAATATATACAACGCGAAAAATAAATTACATAAGGACGGTAAATATATTATTATTTTTTACATATTATAAAATTTAATTTAATTCTATTTTTTTTTATTTCGTTTTAGATTGCGGATCAAGTCAAAGCGGATTTTAGCAATTGAAAAGTATATGTATTGAACAGAGAAGTGCTTTTTTAATATATACAACGCGAAAAATAAATTACATAAGGACGGTAAATATATTATTATTTTTTACATATTATAAAATTTAATTTAATTCTATTTTTTTTTATTTCGTTTTAGATTGCGGATCAAGTCAAAGCGGATTTTAGCAATTGAAAAGTATATGTATTGAACAGAGAAGTGCTTTTTTAATATATACAACGCGAAAAATAAATTACATAAGGACGGTAAATATATTATTATTTTTTACATATTATAAAATTTAATTTAATTCTATTTTTTTTATTTCGTTTTAGATTGCGGATCAAGTCAAAGCGGATTTTAGCAATTGAAAAGTATATGTATTGAACAGAGAAGTGCTTTTTTAATATATACAACGCGAAAAATAAATTACATAAGGACGGTAAATATATTATTATTTTTTACATATTATAAAATTTAATTTAATTCTATTTTTTTTTTATTTCGTTTTAGATTGCGGATCAAGTCAAAGCGGATTTTAGCAATTGAAAAGTATATGTATTGAACAGAGAAGTGCTTTTTTAATATATACAACGCGAAAAATAAATTACATAAGGACGGTAAATATATTATTATTTTTTACATATTATAAAATTTAATTTAATTCTATTTTTTTTATTTCGTTTTAGATTGCGGATCAAGTCAAAGCGGATTTTAGCAATTGAAAAGTATATGTATTGAACAGAGAAGTGCTTTTTTAATATATACAACGCGAAAAATAAATTACATAAGGACGGTAAATATATTATTATTTTTTACATATTATAAAATTTAATTTAATTCTATTTTTTTTATTTCGTTTTAGATTGCGGATCAAGTCAAAGCGGATTTTAGCAATTGAAAAGTATATGTATTGAACAGAGAAGTGCTTTTTTAATATATACAACGCGAAAAATAAATTACATAAGGACGGTAAATATATTATTATTTTTTACATATTATAAAATTTAATTTAATTCTATTTTTTTTATTTCGTTTTAGATTGCGGATCAAGTCAAAGCGGATTTTAGCAATTGAAAAGTATATGTATTGAACAGAGAAGTGCTTTTTAAATATATACAACGCGAAAAATAAATTACATAAGGACGGTAAATATATTATTATTTTTTACATATTATAAAATTTAATTTAATTCTATTTTTTTTATTTCGTTTTAGATTGCGGATCAAGTCAAAGCGGATTTTAGCAATTGAAAAGTATATGTATTGAACAGAGAAGTGCTTTTTTAATATATACAACGCGAAAAATAAATTACATAAGGACGGTAAATATATTATTATTTTTTACATATTATAAAATTTAATTTAATTCTATTTTTTTTATTTCGTTTTAGATTGCGGATCAAGTCAAAGCGGATTTTAGCAATTGAAAAGTATATGTATTGAACAGAGAAGTGCTTTTTTAATATATACAACGCGAAAAATAAATTACATAAGGACGGTAAATATATTATTATTTTTTACATATTATAAAATTTAATTTAATTCTATTTTTTTTATTTCGTTTTAGATTGCGGATCAAGTCAAAGCGGATTTTAGCAATTGAAAAGTATATGTATTGAACAGAGAAGTGCTTTTTTAATATATACAACGCGAAAAATAAATTACATAAGGACGGTAAATATATTATTATTTTTTACATATTATAAAATTTAATTTAATTCTATTTTTTTTATTTCGTTTTAGATTGCGGATCAAGTCAAAGCGGATTTTAGCAATTGAAAAGTATATGTATTGAACAGAGAAGTGCTTTTTTAATATATACAACGCGAAAAATAAATTACATAAGGACGGTAAATATATTATTATTTTTTACATATTATAAAATTTAATTTAATTCTATTTTTTTTATTTCGTTTTAGATTGCGGATCAAGTCAAAGCGGATTTTAGCAATTGAAAAGTATATGTATTGAACAGAGAAGTGCTTTTTTAATATATACAACGCGAAAAATAAATTACATAAGGACGGTAAATATATTATTATTTTTTACATATTATAAAATTTAATTTAATTCTATTTTTTTTTATTTCGTTTTAGATTGCGGATCAAGTCAAAGCGGATTTTAGCAATTGAAAAGTATATGTATTGAACAGAGAAGTGCTTTTTTAATATATACAACGCGAAAAATAAATTACATAAGGACGGTAAATATATTATTATTTTTTACATATTATAAAATTTAATTTAATTCTATTTTTTTTTTATTTCGTTTTAGATTGCGGATCAAGTCAAAGCGGATTTTAGCAATTGAAAAGTATATGTATTGAACAGAGAAGTGCTTTTTTAATATATACAACGCGAAAAATAAATTACATAAGGACGGTAAATATATTATTATTTTTTACATATTATAAAATTTAATTTAATTCTATTTTTTTTTATTTCGTTTTAGATTGCGGATCAAGTCAAAGCGGATTTTAGCAATTGAAAAGTATATGTATTGAACAGAGAAGTGCTTTTTTAATATATACAACGCGAAAAATAAATTACATAAGGACGGTAAATATATTATTATTTTTTACATATTATAAAATTTAATTTAATTCTATTTTTTTTTATTTCGTTTTAGATTGCGGATCAAGTCAAAGCGGATTTTAGCAATTGAAAAGTATATGTATTGAACAGAGAAGTGCTTTTTTAATATATACAACGCGAAAAATAAATTACATAAGGACGGTAAATATATTATTATTTTTTACATATTATAAAATTTAATTTAATTCTATTTTTTTTATTTCGTTTTAGATTGCGGATCAAGTCAAAGCGGATTTTAGCAATTGAAAAGTATATGTATTGAACAGAGAAGTGCTTTTTTAATATATACAACGCGAAAAATAAATTACATAAGGACGGTAAATATATTATTATTTTTTACATATTATAAAATTTAATTTAATTCTATTTTTTTTATTTCGTTTTAGATTGCGGATCAAGTCAAAGCGGATTTTAGCAATTGAAAAGTATATGTATTGAACAGAGAAGTGCTTTTTTAATATATACAACGCGAAAAATAAATTACATAAGGACGGTAAATATATTATTATTTTTTACATATTATAAAATTTAATTTAATTCTATTTTTTTTATTTCGTTTTAGATTGCGGATCAAGTCAAAGCGGATTTTAGCAATTGAAAAGTATATGTATTGAACAGAGAAGTGCTTTTTTAATATATACAACGCGAAAAATAAATTACATAAGGACGGTAAATATATTATTATTTTTTACATATTATAAAATTTAATTTAATTCTATTTTTTTTTATTTCGTTTTAGATTGCGGATCAAGTCAAAGCGGATTTTAGCAATTGAAAAGTATATGTATTGAACAGAGAAGTGCTTTTTTAATATATACAACGCGAAAAATAAATTACATAAGGACGGTAAATATATTATTATTTTTTACATATTATAAAATTTAATTTAATTCTATTTTTTTTATTTCGTTTTAGATTGCGGATCAAGTCAAAGCGGATTTTAGCAATTGAAAAGTATATGTATTGAACAGAGAAGTGCTTTTTTAATATATACAACGCGAAAAATAAATTACATAAGGACGGTAAATATATTATTATTTTTTACATATTATAAAATTTAATTTAATTCTATTTTTTTTTATTTCGTTTTAGATTGCGGATCAAGTCAAAGCGGATTTTAGCAATTGAAAAGTATATGTATTGAACAGAGAAGTGCTTTTTTAATATATACAACGCGAAAAATAAATTACATAAGGACGGTAAATATATTATTATTTTTTACATATTATAAAATTTAATTTAATTCTATTTTTTTTATTTCGTTTTAGATTGCGGATCAAGTCAAAGCGGATTTTAGCAATTGAAAAGTATATGTATTGAACAGAGAAGTGCTTTTTTAATATATACAACGCGAAAAATAAATTACATAAGGACGGTAAATATATTATTATTTTTTACATATTATAAAATTTAATTTAATTCTATTTTTTTTATTTCGTTTTAGATTGCGGATCAAGTCAAAGCGGATTTTAGCAATTGAAAAGTATATGTATTGAACAGAGAAGTGCTTTTTTAATATATACAACGCGAAAAATAAATTACATAAGGACGGTAAATATATTATTATTTTTTACATATTATAAAATTTAATTTAATTCTATTTTTTTTTATTTCGTTTTAGATTGCGGATCAAGTCAAAGCGGATTTTAGCAATTGAAAAGTATATGTATTGAACAGAGAAGTGCTTTTTTAATATATACAACGCGAAAAATAAATTACATAAGGACGGTAAATATATTATTATTTTTTACATATTATAAAATTTAATTTAATTCTATTTTTTTTATTTCGTTTTAGATTGCGGATCAAGTCAAAGCGGATTTTAGCAATTGAAAAGTATATGTATTGAACAGAGAAGTGCTTTTTTAATATATACAACGCGAAAAATAAATTACATAAGGACGGTAAATATATTATTATTTTTTACATATTATAAAATTTAATTTAATTCTATTTTTTTTATTTCGTTTTAGATTGCGGATCAAGTCAAAGCGGATTTTAGCAATTGAAAAGTATATGTATTGAACAGAGAAGTGCTTTTTTAATATATACAACGCGAAAAATAAATTACATAAGGACGGTAAATATATTATTATTTTTTACATATTATAAAATTTAATTTAATTCTATTTTTTTTTTATTTCGTTTTAGATTGCGGATCAAGTCAAAGCGGATTTTAGCAATTGAAAAGTATATGTATTGAACAGAGAAGTGCTTTTTTAATATATACAACGCGAAAAATAAATTACATAAGGACGGTAAATATATTATTATTTTTTACATATTATAAAATTTAATTTAATTCTATTTTTTTTATTTCGTTTTAGATTGCGGATCAAGTCAAAGCGGATTTTAGCAATTGAAAAGTATATGTATTGAACAGAGAAGTGCTTTTTTAATATATACAACGCGAAAAATAAATTACATAAGGACGGTAAATATATTATTATTTTTTACATATTATAAAATTTAATTTAATTCTATTTTTTTTTTATTTCGTTTTAGATTGCGGATCAAGTCTAAGCGGATTTTAGCAATTGAAAAGTATATGTATTGAACAGAGAAGTGCTTTTTTAATATATACAACGCGAAAAATAAATTACATAAGGAGGGTAAATATATTATTATATTTTACATATTATAAAATTTAATTTAATTCTATTTTAATTCTAAAGCGGATTTTAGCAATTGAAAAGTATATGTATTGAACAGAGAAGTGCTTTTTTAATATATACAACGCGAAAAATAAATTACATAAGGACGGTAAATATATTATTATTTTTTACATATTATAAAATTTAATTTAATTCTATTTTTTTATTTCGTTTTAGATTGCGGATCAAGTCAAAGCGGATTTTAGCAATTGAAAAGTATATGTATTGAACAGAGAAGTTCTTTTTTAATATAAACAACGCGAAAAATAAATTACATAAGGACGGTAAATATATTATTATTTTTTACATATTATAAAATTTAATTTAATTCTATTTTTTTTTATTTCGTTTTAGATTGCGGATCAAGTCAAAGCGGATTTTAGCAATTGAAAAGTATATGTATTGAACAGAGAAGTGCTTTTTTAATATAAACAACGCGAAAAATAAATTACATAACGACGGTAAATATATTATTATTTTTTACATATTATAAAATTTAATTTAATTCTATTTTTTTTATTTCGTTTTAGATTGCGGATCAAGTCAAAGCGGATTTTAGCAATTGAAAAGTATATGTATTGAACAGAGAAGTGCTTTTTTAATATATACAACGCGAAAAATAAATTACATAAGGACGGTAAATATATTATTATTTTTTACATATTATAAAATTTAATTTAATTCTATTTTTTTTTATTTCGTTTTAGATTGCGGATCAAGTCAAAGCGGATTTTAGCAATTGAAAAGTATATGTATTGAACAGAGAAGTGCTTTTTTAATATATACAACGCGAAAAATAAATTACATAAGGACGGTAAATATATTATTATTTTTTACATATTATAAAATTTAATTTAATTCTATTTGTTTTTATTTCGTTTTAGATTGCGGATCAAGTTAAAGCGGATTTTAGCAATTGAAAAGTATATGTATTGAACAGAGAAGTGCTTTTTTAATATATACAACGCGAAAAATAAATTACATAAGGACGGTAAATATATTATTATTTTTTACATATTATAAAATTTAATTTAATTCTATTTTTTTATTTCGTTTTAGATTGCGGATCAAGTCAAAGCGGATTTTAGCAATTGAAAAGTATATGTATTGAACAGAGAAGTGCTTTTTTAATATATACAACGCGAAAAATAAATTACATAAGGACGGTAAATATATTATTATTTTTTACATATTATAAAATTTAATTTAATTCTATTTTTTTTATTTCGTTTTAGATTGCGGATCAAGTCAAAGCGGATTTTAGCAATTGAAAAGTATATGTATTGAACAGAGAAGTGCTTTTTTAATATATACAACGCGAAAAATAAATTACATAAGGACGGTAAATATATTATTATTTTTTACATATTATAAAATTTAATTTAATTCTATTTTTTTTATTTCGTTTTAGATTGCGGATCAAGTCAAAGCGGATTTTAGCAATTGAAAAGTATATGTATTGAACAGAGAAGTGCTTTTTTAATATATACAACGCGAAAAATAAATTACATAAGGACGGTAAATATATTATTATTTTTTACATATTATAAAATTTAATTTAATTCTATTTTTTTATTTCGTTTTAGATTGCGGATCAAGTCAAAGCGGATTTTAGCAATTGAAAAGTATATGTATTGAACAGAGAAGTGCTTTTTTAATATATACAACGCGAAAAATAAATTACATAAGGACGGTAAATATATTATTATTTTTTACATATTATAAAATTTAATTTAATTCTATTTTTTTTATTTCGTTTTAGATTGCGGATCAAGTCAAAGCGGATTTTAGCAATTGAAAAGTATATGTATTGAACAGAGAAGTGCTTTTTTAATATATACAACGCGAAAAATAAATTACATAAGGACGGTAAATATATTATTATTTTTTACATATTATAAAATTTAATTTAATTCTATTTTTTTTATTTCGTTTTAGATTGCGGATCAAGTCAAAGCGGATTTTAGCAATTGAAAAGTATATGTATTGAACAGAGAAGTGCTTTTTTAATATATACAACGCGAAAAATAAATTACATAAGGACGGTAAATATATTATTATTTTTTACATATTATAAAATTTAATTTAATTCTATTTTTTTTATTTCGTTTTAGATTGCGGATCAAGTCAAAGCGGATTTTAGCAATTGAAAAGTATATGTATTGAACAGAGAAGTGCTTTTTTAATATATACAACGCGAAAAATAAATTACATAAGGACGGTAAATATATTATTATTTTTTACATATTATAAAATTTAATTTAATTCTATTTTTTTTATTTCGTTTTAGATTGCGGATCAAGTCAAAGCGGATTTTAGCAATTGAAAAGTATATGTATTGAACAGAGAAGTGCTTTTTTAATATATACAACGCGAAAAATAAATTACATAAGGACGGTAAATATATTATTATTTTTTACATATTATAAAATTTAATTTAATTCTATTTTTTTTATTTCGTTTTAGATTGCGGATCAAGTCAAAGCGGATTTTAGCAATTGAAAAGTATATGTATTGAACAGAGAAGTGCTTTTTTAATATATACAACGCGAAAAATAAATTACATAAGGACGGTAAATATATTATTATTTTTTACATATTATAAAATTTAATTTAATTCTATTTTTTTTATTTCGTTTTAGATTGCGGATCAAGTCAAAGCGGATTTTAGCAATTGAAAAGTATATGTATTGAACAGAGAAGTGCTTTTTTAATATATACAACGCGAAAAATAAATTACATAAGGACGGTAAATATATTATTATTTTTTACATATTATAAAATTTAATTTAATTCTATTTTTTTTATTTCGTTTTAGATTGCGGATCAAGTCAAAGCGGATTTTAGCAATTGAAAAGTATATGTATTGAACAGAGAAGTGCTTTTTTAATATATACAACGCGAAAAATAAATTACATAAGGACGGTAAATATATTATTATTTTTTACATATTATAAAATTTAATTTAATTCTATTTTTTTTATTTCGTTTTAGATTGCGGATCAAGTCAAAGCGGATTTTAGCAATTGAAAAGTATATGTATTGAACAGAGAAGTGCTTTTTTAATATATACAACGCGAAAAATAAATTACATAAGGACGGTAAATATATTATTATTTTTTACATATTATAAAATTTAATTTAATTCTATTTTTTTATTTCGTTTTAGATTGCGGATCAAGTCAAAGCGGATTTTAGCAATTGAAAAGTATATGTATTGAACAGAGAAGTGCTTTTTTAATATATACAACGCGAAAAATAAATTACATAAGGACGGTAAATATATTATTATTTTTTACATATTATAAAATTTAATTTAATTCTATTTTTTTATTTCGTTTTAGATTGCGGATCAAGTCAAAGCGGATTTTAGCAATTGAAAAGTATATGTATTGAACAGAGAAGTGCTTTTTTAATATATACAACGCGAAAAATAAATTACATAAGGACGGTAAATATATTATTATTTTTTACATATTATAAAATTTAATTTAATTCTATTTTTTTATTTCGTTTTAGATTGCGGATCAAGTCAAAGCGGATTTTAGCAATTGAAAAGTATATGTATTGAACAGAGAAGTGCTTTTTTAATATATACAACGCGAAAAATAAATTACATAAGGACGGTAAATATATTATTATTTTTTACATATTATAAAATTTAATTTAATTCTATTTTTTTTATTTCGTTTTAGATTGCGGATCAAGTCAAAGCGGATTTTAGCAATTGAAAAGTATATGTATTGAACAGAGAAGTGCTTTTTTAATATATACAACGCGAAAAATAAATTACATAAGGACGGTAAATATATTATTATTTTTTACATATTATAAAATTTAATTTAATTCTATTTTTTTTATTTCGTTTTAGATTGCGGATCAAGTCAAAGCGGATTTTAGCAATTGAAAAGTATATGTATTGAACAGAGAAGTGCTTTTTTAATATATACAACGCGAAAAATAAATTACATAAGGACGGTAAATATATTATTATTTTTTACATATTATAAAATTTAATTTAATTCTATTTTTTTTATTTCGTTTTAGATTGCGGATCAAGTCAAAGCGGATTTTAGCAATTGAAAAGTATATGTATTGAACAGAGAAGTGCTTTTTTAATATATACAACGCGAAAAATAAATTACATAAGGACGGTAAATATATTATTATTTTTTACATATTATAAAATTTAATTTAATTCTATTTTTTTTTATTTCGTTTTAGATTGCGGATCAAGTCAAAGCGGATTTTAGCAATTGAAAAGTATATGTATTGAACAGAGAAGTGCTTTTTTAATATATACAACGCGAAAAATAAATTACATAAGGACGGTAAAATATATTATTATTTTTTACATATTATAAAATTTAATTTAATTCTATTTTTTTTATTTCGTTTTAGATTGCGGATCAAGTCAAAGCGGATTTTAGCAATTGAAAAGTATATGTATTGAACAGAGAAGTGCTTTTTTAATATATACAACGCGAAAAATAAATTACATAAGGACGGTAAATATATTATTATTTTTTACATATTATAAAATTTAATTTAATTCTATTTTTTTTATTTCGTTTTAGATTGCGGATCAAGTCAAAGCGGATTTTAGCAATTGAAAAGTATATGTATTGAACAGAGAAGTGCTTTTTTAATATATACAACGCGAAAAATAAATTACATAAGGACGGTAAATATATTATTATTTTTTACATATTATAAAATTTAATTTAATTCTATTTTTTTTTATTTCGTTTTAGATTGCGGATCAAGTCAAAGCGGATTTTAGCAATTGAAAAGTATATGTATTGAACAGAGAAGTGCTTTTTTAATATATACAACGCGAAAAATAAATTACATAAGGACGGTAAATATATTATTATTTTTTACATATTATAAAATTTAATTTAATTCTATTTTTTTTATTTCGTTTTAGATTGCGGATCAAGTCAAAGCGGATTTTAGCAATTGAAAAGTATATGTATTGAACAGAGAAGTGCTTTTTTAATATATACAACGCGAAAAATAAATTACATAAGGACGGTAAATATATTATTATTTTTTACATATTATAAAATTTAATTTAATTCTATTTTTTTTATTTCGTTTTAGATTGCGGATCAAGTCAAAGCGGATTTTAGCAATTGAAAAGTATATGTATTGAACAGAGAAGTGCTTTTTTAATATATACAACGCGAAAAATAAATTACATAAGGACGGTAAATATATTATTATTTTTTACATATTATAAAATTTAATTTAATTCTATTTTTTTTATTTCGTTTTAGATTGCGGATCAAGTCAAAGCGGATTTTAGCAATTGAAAAGTATATGTATTGAACAGAGAAGTGCTTTTTTAATATATACAACGCGAAAAATAAATTACATAAGGACGGTAAATATATTATTATTTTTTACATATTATAAAATTTAATTTAATTCTATTTTTTTTTATTTCGTTTTAGATTGCGGATCAAGTCAAAGCGGATTTTAGCAATTGAAAAGTATATGTATTGAACAGAGAAGTGCTTTTTTAATATATACAACGCGAAAAATAAATTACATAAGGACGGTAAATATATTATTATTTTTTACATATTATAAAATTTAATTTAATTCTATTTTTTTTATTTCGTTTTAGATTGCGGATCAAGTCAAAGCGGATTTTAGCAATTGAAAAGTATATGTATTGAACAGAGAAGTGCTTTTTTAATATATACAACGCGAAAAATAAATTACATAAGGACGGTAAATATATTATTATTTTTTACATATTATAAAATTTAATTTAATTCTATTTTTTTTTTATTTCGTTTTAGATTGCGGATCAAGTCAAAGCGGATTTTAGCAATTGAAAAGTATATGTATTGAACAGAGAAGTGCTTTTTTAATATATACAACGCGAAAAATAAATTACATAAGGACGGTAAATATATTATTATTTTTTACATATTATAAAATTTAATTTAATTCTATTTTTTTATTTCGTTTTAGATTGCGGATCAAGTCAAAGCGGATTTTAGCAATTGAAAAGTATATGTATTGAACAGAGAAGTGCTTTTTTAATATATACAACGCGAAAAATAAATTACATAAGGACGGTAAATATATTATTATTTTTTACATATTATAAAATTTAATTTAATTCTATTTTTTTTATTTCGTTTTAGATTGCGGATCAAGTCAAAGCGGATTTTAGCAATTGAAAAGTATATGTATTGAACAGAGAAGTGCTTTTTTAATATATACAACGCGAAAAATAAATTACATAAGGACGGTAAATATATTATTATTTTTTACATATTATAAAATTTAATTTAATTCTATTTTTTTTATTTCGTTTTAGATTGCGGATCAAGTCAAAGCGGATTTTAGCAATTGAAAAGTATATGTATTGAACAGAGAAGTGCTTTTTTAATATATACAACGCGAAAAATAAATTACATAAGGACGGTAAATATATTATTATTTTTTACATATTATAAAATTTAATTTAATTCTATTTTTTTTATTTCGTTTTAGATTGCGGATCAAGTCAAAGCGGATTTTAGCAATTGAAAAGTATATGTATTGAACAGAGAAGTGCTTTTTTAATATATACAACGCGAAAAATAAATTACATAAGGACGGTAAATATATTATTATTTTTTACATATTATAAAATTTAATTTAATTCTATTTTTTTTATTTCGTTTTAGATTGCGGATCAAGTCAAAGCGGATTTTAGCAATTGAAAAGTATATGTATTGAACAGAGAAGTGCTTTTTTAATATATACAACGCGAAAAATAAATTACATAAGGACGGTAAATATATTATTATTTTTTACATATTATAAAATTTAATTTAATTCTATTTTTTTTATTTCGTTTTAGATTGCGGATCAAGTCAAAGCGGATTTTAGCAATTGAAAAGTATATGTATTGAACAGAGAAGTGCTTTTTTAATATATACAACGCGAAAAATAAATTACATAAGGACGGTAAATATATTATTATTTTTTACATATTATAAAATTTAATTTAATTCTATTTTTTTTATTTCGTTTTAGATTGCGGATCAAGTCAAAGCGGATTTTAGCAATTGAAAAGTATATGTATTGAACAGAGAAGTGCTTTTTTAATATATACAACGCGAAAAATAAATTACATAAGGACGGTAAATATATTATTATTTTTTACATATTATAAAATTTAATTTAATTCTATTTTTTTTATTTCGTTTTAGATTGCGGATCAAGTCAAAGCGGATTTTAGCAATTGAAAAGTATATGTATTGAACAGAGAAGTGCTTTTTTAATATATACAACGCGAAAAATAAATTACATAAGGACGGTAAATATATTATTATTTTTTACATATTATAAAATTTAATTTAATTCTATTTTTTTTATTTCGTTTTAGATTGCGGATCAAGTCAAAGCGGATTTTAGCAATTGAAAAGTATATGTATTGAACAGAGAAGTGCTTTTTTAATATATACAACGCGAAAAATAAATTACATAAGGACGGTAAATATATTATTATTTTTTACATATTATAAAATTTAATTTAATTCTATTTTTTTATTTCGTTTTAGATTGCGGATCAAGTCAAAGCGGATTTTAGCAATTGAAAAGTATATGTATTGAACAGAGAAGTGCTTTTTTAATATATACAACGCGAAAAATAAATTACATAAGGACGGTAAATATATTATTATTTTTTACATATTATAAAATTTAATTTAATTCTATTTTTTTTTATTTCGTTTTAGATTGCGGATCAAGTCAAAGCGGATTTTAGCAATTGAAAAGTATATGTATTGAACAGAGAAGTGCTTTTTTAATATATACAACGCGAAAAATAAATTACATAAGGACGGTAAATATATTATTATTTTTTACATATTATAAAATTTAATTTAATTCTATTTTTTTTATTTCGTTTTAGATTGCGGATCAAGTCAAAGCGGATTTTAGCAATTGAAAAGTATATGTATTGAACAGAGAAGTGCTTTTTTAATATATACAACGCGAAAAATAAATTACATAAGGACGGTAAATATATTATTATTTTTTACATATTATAAAATTTAATTTAATTCTATTTTTTTTATTTCGTTTTAGATTGCGGATCAAGTCAAAGCGGATTTTAGCAATTGAAAAGTATATGTATTGAACAGAGAAGTGCTTTTTTAATATATACAACGCGAAAAATAAATTACATAAGGACGGTAAATATATTATTATTTTTTACATATTATAAAATTTAATTTAATTCTATTTTTTTTATTTCGTTTTAGATTGCGGATCAAGTCAAAGCGGATTTTAGCAATTGAAAAGTATATGTATTGAACAGAGAAGTGCTTTTTTAATATATACAACGCGAAAAATAAATTACATAAGGACGGTAAATATATTATTATTTTTTACATATTATAAAATTTAATTTAATTCTATTTTTTTTTATTTCGTTTTAGATTGCGGATCAAGTCAAAGCGGATTTTAGCAATTGAAAAGTATATGTATTGAACAGAGAAGTGCTTTTTTAATATATACAACGCGAAAAATAAATTACATAAGGACGGTAAATATATTATTATTTTTTACATATTATAAAATTTAATTTAATTCTATTTTTTTTATTTCGTTTTAGATTGCGGATCAAGTCAAAGCGGATTTTAGCAATTGAAAAGTATATGTATTGAACAGAGAAGTGCTTTTTTAATATATACAACGCGAAAAATAAATTACATAAGGACGGTAAATATATTATTATTTTTTACATATTATAAAATTTAATTTAATTCTATTTTTTTTATTTCGTTTTAGATTGCGGATCAAGTCAAAGCGGATTTTAGCAATTGAAAAGTATATGTATTGAACAGAGAAGTGCTTTTTTAATATATACAACGCGAAAAATAAATTACATAAGGACGGTAAATATATTATTATTTTTTACATATTATAAAATTTAATTTAATTCTATTTTTTTTTATTTCGTTTTAGATTGCGGATCAAGTCAAAGCGGATTTTAGCAATTGAAAAGTATATGTATTGAACAGAGAAGTGCTTTTTTAATATATACAACGCGAAAAATAAATTACATAAGGACGGTAAATATATTATTATTTTTTACATATTATAAAATTTAATTTAATTCTATTTTTTTTATTTCGTTTTAGATTGCGGATCAAGTCAAAGCGGATTTTAGCAATTGAAAAGTATATGTATTGAACAGAGAAGTGCTTTTTTAATATATACAACGCGAAAAATAAATTACATAAGGACGGTAAATATATTATTATTTTTTACATATTATAAAATTTAATTTAATTCTATTTTTTTTTATTTCGTTTTAGATTGCGGATCAAGTCAAAGCGGATTTTAGCAATTGAAAAGTATATGTATTGAACAGAGAAGTGCTTTTTTAATATATACAACGCGAAAAATAAATTACATAAGGACGGTAAATATATTATTATTTTTTACATATTATAAAATTTAATTTAATTCTATTTTTTTATTTCGTTTTAGATTGCGGATCAAGTCAAAGCGGATTTTAGCAATTGAAAAGTATATGTATTGAACAGAGAAGTGCTTTTTTAATATATACAACGCGAAAAATAAATTACATAAGGACGGTAAATATATTATTATTTTTTACATATTATAAAATTTAATTTAATTCTATTTTTTTTATTTCGTTTTAGATTGCGGATCAAGTCAAAGCGGATTTTAGCAATTGAAAAGTATATGTATTGAACAGAGAAGTGCTTTTTTAATATATACAACGCGAAAAATAAATTACATAAGGACGGTAAATATATTATTATTTTTTACATATTATAAAATTTAATTTAATTTAATTCTTTTTTTTTATTTCGTTTTAGATTGCGGATCAAGTCAAAGCGGATTTTAGCAATTGAAAAGTATATGTATTGAACAGAGAAGTGCTTTTTTAATATATACAACGCGAAAAATAAATTACATAAGGACGGTAAATATATTATTATTTTTTACATATTATAAAATTTAATTTAATTCTATTTTTTTTATTTCGTTTTAGATTGCGGATCAAGTCAAAGCGGATTTTAGCAATTGAAAAGTATATGTATTGAACAGAGAAGTGCTTTTTTAATATATACAACGCGAAAAATAAATTACATAAGGACGGTAAATATATTATTATTTTTTACATATTATAAAATTTAATTTAATTCTATTTTTTTTATTTCGTTTTAGATTGCGGATCAAGTCAAAGCGGATTTTAGCAATTGAAAAGTATATGTATTGAACAGAGAAGTGCTTTTTTAATATATACAACGCGAAAAATAAATTACATAAGGACGGTAAATATATTATTATTTTTTACATATTATAAAATTTAATTTAATTCTATTTTTTTTATTTCGTTTTAGATTGCGGATCAAGTCAAAGCGGATTTTAGCAATTGAAAAGTATATGTATTGAACAGAGAAGTGCTTTTTTAATATATACAACGCGAAAAATAAATTACATAAGGACGGTAAATATATTATTATTTTTTACATATTATAAAATTTAATTTAATTCTATTTTTTTTTTATTTCGTTTTAGATTGCGGATCAAGTCAAAGCGGATTTTAGCAATTGAAAAGTATATGTATTGAACAGAGAAGTGCTTTTTTAATATATACAACGCGAAAAATAAATTACATAAGGACGGTAAATATATTATTATTTTTTACATATTATAAAATTTAATTTAATTCTATTTTTTTTATTTCGTTTTAGATTGCGGATCAAGTCAAAGCGGATTTTAGCAATTGAAAAGTATATGTATTGAACAGAGAAGTGCTTTTTTAATATATACAACGCGAAAAATAAATTACATAAGGACGGTAAATATATTATTATTTTTTACATATTATAAAATTTAATTTAATTCTATTTTTTTTATTTCGTTTTAGATTGCGGATCAAGTCAAAGCGGATTTTAGCAATTGAAAAGTATATGTATTGAACAGAGAAGTGCTTTTTTAATATATACAACGCGAAAAATAAATTACATAAGGACGGTAAATATATTATTATTTTTTACATATTATAAAATTTAATTTAATTCTATTTTTTTTTTATTTCGTTTTAGATTGCGGATCAAGTCAAAGCGGATTTTAGCAATTGAAAAGTATATGTATTGAACAGAGAAGTGCTTTTTTAATATATACAACGCGAAAAATAAATTACATAAGGACGGTAAATATATTATTATTTTTTACATATTATAAAATTTAATTTAATTCTATTTTTTTTATTTCGTTTTAGATTGCGGATCAAGTCAAAGCGGATTTTAGCAATTGAAAAGTATATGTATTGAACAGAGAAGTGCTTTTTTAATATATACAACGCGAAAAATAAATTACATAAGGACGGTAAATATATTATTATTTTTTACATATTATAAAATTTAATTTAATTCTATTTTTTTTATTTCGTTTTAGATTGCGGATCAAGTCAAAGCGGATTTTAGCAATTGAAAAGTATATGTATTGAACAGAGAAGTGCTTTTTTAATATATACAACGCGAAAAATAAATTACATAAGGACGGTAAATATATTATTATTTTTTACATATTATAAAATTTAATTTAATTCTATTTTTTTTATTTCGTTTTAGATTGCGGATCAAGTCAAAGCGGATTTTAGCAATTGAAAAGTATATGTATTGAACAGAGAAGTGCTTTTTTAATATATACAACGCGAAAAATAAATTACATAAGGACGGTAAATATATTATTATTTTTTACATATTATAAAATTTAATTTAATTCTATTTTTTTTATTTCGTTTTAGATTGCGGATCAAGTCAAAGCGGATTTTAGCAATTGAAAAGTATATGTATTGAACAGAGAAGTGCTTTTTTAATATATACAACGCGAAAAA
Organism: Culicoides brevitarsis; assembly: GCF_036172545.1. Taxonomy (NCBI): domain Eukaryota; kingdom Metazoa; phylum Arthropoda; class Insecta; order Diptera; family Ceratopogonidae; genus Culicoides; species Culicoides brevitarsis. The sequence goes on along the minus strand of NW_026973406.1, from coordinate 5,945 downwards.
TAAATTACATAAGGACGGTAAATATATTATTATTTTTTACATATTATAAAATTTAATTTAATTCTATTTTTTTTATTTCGTTTTAGATTGCGGATCAAGTCAAAGCGGATTTTAGCAATTGAAAAGTATATGTATTGAACAGAGAAGTGCTTTTTTAATATATACAACGCGAAAAATAAATTACATAAGGACGGTAAATATATTATTATTTTTTACATATTATAAAATTTAATTTAATTCTATTTTTTTTATTTCGTTTTAGATTGCGGATCAAGTCAAAGCGGATTTTAGCAATTGAAAAGTATATGTATTGAACAGAGAAGTGCTTTTTTAATATATACAACGCGAAAAATAAATTACATAAGGACGGTAAATATATTATTATTTTTTACATATTATAAAATTTAATTTAATTCTATTTTTTTTATTTCGTTTTAGATTGCGGATCAAGTCAAAGCGGATTTTAGCAATTGAAAAGTATATGTATTGAACAGAGAAGTGCTTTTTTAATATATACAACGCGAAAAATAAATTACATAAGGACGGTAAATATATTATTATTTTTTACATATTATAAAATTTAATTTAATTCTATTTTTTTTATTTCGTTTTAGATTGCGGATCAAGTCAAAGCGGATTTTAGCAATTGAAAAGTATATGTATTGAACAGAGAAGTGCTTTTTTAATATATACAACGCGAAAAATAAATTACATAAGGACGGTAAATATATTATTATTTTTTACATATTATAAAATTTAATTTAATTCTATTTTTTTTATTTCGTTTTAGATTGCGGATCAAGTCAAAGCGGATTTTAGCAATTGAAAAGTATATGTATTGAACAGAGAAGTGCTTTTTTAATATATACAACGCGAAAAATAAATTACATAAGGACGGTAAATATATTATTATTTTTTACATATTATAAAATTTAATTTAATTCTATTTTTTTATTTCGTTTTAGATTGCGGATCAAGTCAAAGCGGATTTTAGCAATTGAAAAGTATATGTATTGAACAGAGAAGTGCTTTTTTAATATATACAACGCGAAAAATAAATTACATAAGGACGGTAAATATATTATTATTTTTTACATATTATAAAATTTAATTTAATTCTATTTTTTTTATTTCGTTTTAGATTGCGGATCAAGTCAAAGCGGATTTTAGCAATTGAAAAGTATATGTATTGAACAGAGAAGTGCTTTTTTAATATATACAACGCGAAAAATAAATTACATAAGGACGGTAAATATATTATTATTTTTTACATATTATAAAATTTAATTTAATTCTATTTTTTTTATTTCGTTTTAGATTGCGGATCAAGTCAAAGCGGATTTTAGCAATTGAAAAGTATATGTATTGAACAGAGAAGTGCTTTTTTAATATATACAACGCGAAAAATAAATTACATAAGGACGGTAAATATATTATTATTTTTTACATATTATAAAATTTAATTTAATTCTATTTTTTTTATTTCGTTTTAGATTGCGGATCAAGTCAAAGCGGATTTTAGCAATTGAAAAGTATATGTATTGAACAGAGAAGTGCTTTTTTAATATATACAACGCGAAAAATAAATTACATAAGGACGGTAAATATATTATTATTTTTTACATATTATAAAATTTAATTTAATTCTATTTTTTTTATTTCGTTTTAGATTGCGGATCAAGTCAAAGCGGATTTTAGCAATTGAAAAGTATATGTATTGAACAGAGAAGTGCTTTTTTAATATATACAACGCGAAAAATAAATTACATAAGGACGGTAAATATATTATTATTTTTTACATATTATAAAATTTAATTTAATTCTATTTTTTTATTTCGTTTTAGATTGCGGATCAAGTCAAAGCGGATTTTAGCAATTGAAAAGTATATGTATTGAACAGAGAAGTGCTTTTTTAATATATACAACGCGAAAAATAAATTACATAAGGACGGTAAATATATTATTATTTTTTACATATTATAAAATTTAATTTAATTCTATTTTTTTTATTTCGTTTTAGATTGCGGATCAAGTCAAAGCGGATTTTAGCAATTGAAAAGTATATGTATTGAACAGAGAAGTGCTTTTTTAATATATACAACGCGAAAAATAAATTACATAAGGACGGTAAATATATTATTATTTTTTACATATTATAAAATTTAATTTAATTCTATTTTTTTTTATTTCGTTTTAGATTGCGGATCAAGTCAAAGCGGATTTTAGCAATTGAAAAGTATATGTATTGAACAGAGAAGTGCTTTTTTAATATATACAACGCGAAAAATAAATTACATAAGGACGGTAAATATATTATTATTTTTTACATATTATAAAATTTAATTTAATTCTATTTTTTTTATTTCGTTTTAGATTGCGGATCAAGTCAAAGCGGATTTTAGCAATTGAAAAGTATATGTATTGAACAGAGAAGTGCTTTTTTAATATATACAACGCGAAAAATAAATTACATAAGGACGGTAAATATATTATTATTTTTTACATATTATAAAATTTAATTTAATTCTATTTTTTTTATTTCGTTTTAGATTGCGGATCAAGTCAAAGCGGATTTTAGCAATTGAAAAGTATATGTATTGAACAGAGAAGTGCTTTTTTAATATATACAACGCGAAAAATAAATTACATAAGGACGGTAAATATATTATTATTTTTTACATATTATAAAATTTAATTTAATTCTATTTTTTTTATTTCGTTTTAGATTGCGGATCAAGTCAAAGCGGATTTTAGCAATTGAAAAGTATATGTATTGAACAGAGAAGTGCTTTTTTAATATATACAACGCGAAAAATAAATTACATAAGGACGGTAAATATATTATTATTTTTTACATATTATAAAATTTAATTTAATTCTATTTTTTTTATTTCGTTTTAGATTGCGGATCAAGTCAAAGCGGATTTTAGCAATTGAAAAGTATATGTATTGAACAGAGAAGTGCTTTTTTAATATATACAACGCGAAAAATAAATTACATAAGGACGGTAAATATATTATTATTTTTTACATATTATAAAATTTAATTTAATTCTATTTTTTTTATTTCGTTTTAGATTGCGGATCAAGTCAAAGCGGATTTTAGCAATTGAAAAGTATATGTATTGAACAGAGAAGTGCTTTTTTAATATATACAACGCGAAAAATAAATTACATAAGGACGGTAAATATATTATTATTTTTTACATATTATAAAATTTAATTTAATTCTATTTTTTTTTATTTCGTTTTAGATTGCGGATCAAGTCAAAGCGGATTTTAGCAATTGAAAAGTATATGTATTGAACAGAGAAGTGCTTTTTTAATATATACAACGCGAAAAATAAATTACATAAGGACGGTAAATATATTATTATTTTTTACATATTATAAAATTTAATTTAATTCTATTTTTTTTATTTCGTTTTAGATTGCGGATCAAGTCAAAGCGGATTTTAGCAATTGAAAAGTATATGTATTGAACAGAGAAGTGCTTTTTTAATATATACAACGCGAAAAATAAATTACATAAGGACGGTAAATATATTATTATTTTTTACATATTATAAAATTTAATTTAATTCTATTTTTTTTATTTCGTTTTAGATTGCGGATCAAGTCAAAGCGGATTTTAGCAATTGAAAAGTATATGTATTGAACAGAGAAGTGCTTTTTTAATATATACAACGCGAAAAATAAATTACATAAGGACGGTAAATATATTATTATTTTTTACATATTATAAAATTTAATTTAATTCTATTTTTTTTATTTCGTTTTAGATTGCGGATCAAGTCAAAGCGGATTTTAGCAATTGAAAAGTATATGTATTGAACAGAGAAGTGCTTTTTTAATATATACAACGCGAAAAATAAATTACATAAGGACGGTAAATATATTATTATTTTTTACATATTATAAAATTTAATTTAATTCTATTTTTTTTATTTCGTTTTAGATTGCGGATCAAGTCAAAGCGGATTTTAGCAATTGAAAAGTATATGTATTGAACAGAGAAGTGCTTTTTTAATATATACAACGCGAAAAATAAATTACATAAGGACGGTAAATATATTATTATTTTTTACATATTATAAAATTTAATTTAATTCTATTTTTTTTATTTCGTTTTAGATTGCGGATCAAGTCAAAGCGGATTTTAGCAATTGAAAAGTATATGTATTGAACAGAGAAGTGCTTTTTTAATATATACAACGCGAAAAATAAATTACATAAGGACGGTAAATATATTATTATTTTTTACATATTATAAAATTTAATTTAATTCTATTTTTTTTATTTCGTTTTAGATTGCGGATCAAGTCAAAGCGGATTTTAGCAATTGAAAAGTATATGTATTGAACAGAGAAGTGCTTTTTTAATATATACAACGCGAAAAATAAATTACATAAGGACGGTAAATATATTATTATTTTTTACATATTATAAAATTTAATTTAATTCTATTTTTTTTATTTCGTTTTAGATTGCGGATCAAGTCAAAGCGGATTTTAGCAATTGAAAAGTATATGTATTGAACAGAGAAGTGCTTTTTTAATATATACAACGCGAAAAATAAATTACATAAGGACGGTAAATATATTATTATTTTTTACATATTATAAAATTTAATTTAATTCTATTTTTTTTATTTCGTTTTAGATTGCGGATCAAGTCAAAGCGGATTTTAGCAATTGAAAAGTATATGTATTGAACAGAGAAGTGCTTTTTTAATATATACAACGCGAAAAATAAATTACATAAGGACGGTAAATATATTATTATTTTTTACATATTATAAAATTTAATTTAATTCTATTTTTTTTTATTTCGTTTTAGATTGCGGATCAAGTCAAAGCGGATTTTAGCAATTGAAAAGTATATGTATTGAACAGAGAAGTGCTTTTTTAATATATACAACGCGAAAAATAAATTACATAAGGACGGTAAATATATTATTATTTTTTACATATTATAAAATTTAATTTAATTCTATTTTTTTTATTTCGTTTTAGATTGCGGATCAAGTCAAAGCGGATTTTAGCAATTGAAAAGTATATGTATTGAACAGAGAAGTGCTTTTTTAATATATACAACGCGAAAAATAAATTACATAAGGACGGTAAATATATTATTATTTTTTACATATTATAAAATTTAATTTAATTCTATTTTTTTTTTATTTCGTTTTAGATTGCGGATCAAGTCAAAGCGGATTTTAGCAATTGAAAAGTATATGTATTGAACAGAGAAGTGCTTTTTTAATATATACAACGCGAAAAATAAATTACATAAGGACGGTAAATATATTATTATTTTTTACATATTATAAAATTTAATTTAATTCTATTTTTTTTATTTCGTTTTAGATTGCGGATCAAGTCAAAGCGGATTTTAGCAATTGAAAAGTATATGTATTGAACAGAGAAGTGCTTTTTTAATATATACAACGCGAAAAATAAATTACATAAGGACGGTAAATATATTATTATTTTTTACATATTATAAAATTTAATTTAATTCTATTTTTTTTATTTCGTTTTAGATTGCGGATCAAGTCAAAGCGGATTTTAGCAATTGAAAAGTATATGTATTGAACAGAGAAGTGCTTTTTTAATATATACAACGCGAAAAATAAATTACATAAGGACGGTAAATATATTATTATTTTTTACATATTATAAAATTTAATTTAATTCTATTTTTTTTATTTCGTTTTAGATTGCGGATCAAGTCAAAGCGGATTTTAGCAATTGAAAAGTATATGTATTGAACAGAGAAGTGCTTTTTTAATATATACAACGCGAAAAATAAATTACATAAGGACGGTAAATATATTATTATTTTTTACATATTATAAAATTTAATTTAATTCTATTTTTTTATTTCGTTTTAGATTGCGGATCAAGTCAAAGCGGATTTTAGCAATTGAAAGTATATGTATT
>NW_026973405.1:37500-45112 GCF_036172545.1 Culicoides brevitarsis | reverse complement strand
AATTATACAAATCCACGATTCGATACTTGGGTTAGAGTGGAAGATATTGACCGTACTTCGCCTGTTTATAGACATCTTGCCGCATTTCCTCTAGGAGATGAAACTCACGGAGGTATATATACATACATATACATTTTCAATAAGCGGTTGTCAAAAGAAACATGTGAATTTTATTTATTATAGGTGAAGACGTTCCTGTTTATGCTATAGGTCCAAATGCTAAATTAGTGCAAGGTGCTATGGAGCAAAATTTTATCGCCTACATTATGAGTTATTCTAGTTGTATTGGCCCAGCAGCTAAATTTAATGATGCATGCAAATATCAAACAAGTTCTGCAACTTCAGTCATGCAGCCAAAGTTTTTCGGGAAAAACAGATTATTTCAATTTCTTCTATCTGTATTATTCGCAATTTTCGCAAAACTAATGTAAAAAAAAAGTGAACATTATTTTTACTATTTGTTTGTAAATATGTATTAAATAAATGTAAAGATGAAAAAAACAATGAATTTTATATGGGAGTTGTAAGAGAATTTTAGTATCTATGCTCTTATTTAATATTACGTATTTGCCATATAAATAGTATAAGACAAACATTTATTATAATACTTAAATAAAAATCTTGCTCGTTAACTAAATTTTAGAACATTGTCCGTTTTTTGTTCGTATGATATAAATGTAAAAAAAAATATTGAAACGAAAAAGGGACTCTAAGTATTGTAAAATTATGAACTGCGTCTTTTCTGATAGATGGAAATTCTCTAAGAGTCTTAAATAAGTTTTTCTACTATTGAAAAAAAAAAATAGAATATATTTTTACCGCATTTCGAAGAAAAAATGCGGTATTATGCTGGAGATGTCGTATGTCATGTGTGGCCGGCATGCCGGATGTCAAAACTATCAACCAATGAGAATTGAGATTCATCCATTAAGCTTCAAATTTCAGCCAATCAGAGTTGAGCTCAAGCCCTCAAGTCTCTCCATGAGAGCTGAGCTCAAGCCTCCAAGTTTTTATTTCAACCAATCAGAGTTGAGCTCAAGCCTTCCAGTCAAAAATATCAACCAATGAGAATTGAGATTCATCCATTAAGCTTCAAATTTCAGCCAATCAGAGTTGAGCTCAAGCCCTCAAATCTCTCCATGAGAGCTGAGCTCAAGTCTCCAAGATTTTTATTTCAACCAATCAGAGTTGAGCTCAAGCCTTCGAGTCAAAAATATCAACCAATGAGAATTGAGATTCATCCATCAAGTTTCAAATTTGAGCCAATCAGGGTTGAGCTCAAGCCCTCAAGTCTCTCCATGAGAGTTGAGCTCAAGCCTCAAAGAATTTCATTTCAACCAATCAGAGTTGAGCTCAAACCTTCGAGTTCAAAATTTCAACCAATGAGAATTGAGATTCATCCATCAAGTTTCAAATTTGAGCCAATCAGGGTTGAGCTCAAGCCCTCATGTCTCTCCATGAGAGTTGAGCTCAAGCCTCCAAGATTTTCATTTCAACCAATCAGAGTTGAGCTCAAGCCTTCGAGTCAAAAATATCAACCAATGAGAATTGAGATTCATCCATCAAGTTTCAAATTTCAGCCAATCAGAGTTGAGCTCAAGTCCTCAAGTCTCTCCATGAGAGCTGAGCTCAAGCCTCCAAGATTTTTATTTCAGCCAATTAGAGTTGAGCTCAAGCCTTCGAGTCAAAAATATCAACCAATGAGAATTGAGATTCATCCATTAAGGTTCAAATTTCAGCCAATTAGAGTTGAGAAAGATTTTCATTTCAACCAATCAGAGTTGAGCTCAAGCCTTCGAGTCAAAAATATCAACCAATGAGAATTGAGATTCATCCATCAAGTTTCAAATTTGAGCCAATCAGGGTTGAGCTCAAGCCCTCAAGTCTCTCCATGAGAGTTGAGCTCAAGCCTCCAAGAATTTCATTTCAACCAATCAGAGTTGAGCTCAAACCTTCGAGTTCAAAATTTCAACCAATGAGAATTGAGATTCATCCATCAAGTTTCAAATTTGAGCCAATCAGGGTTGAGCTCAAGCCCTTAAGTCTCTCCATGAGAGTTGAGCTCAAGCCTCCAAGATTTTCATTTCAACCAATCAGAGTTGAGCTCAAGCCTTCGAGTCAAAAATATCAACCAATGAGAATTGAGATTCATCCATCAAGTTTCAAATTTCAGCCAATCAGAGTTGAGCTCAAGTCCTCAAGTCTCTCCATGAGAGCTGAGCTCAAGCCTCCAAGATTTTTATTTCAACCAATCAGAGTTGAGCTCAAGCCTTCGAGTCAAAAATATCAACCAATGAGAATTGAGATTCATCCATTAAGGTTCAAATTTCAGCCAATTAGAGTTGAGCTCAAGTCCTCAAGTCTCTCCATGAGAGCTGAGCTCAAGCCTCCAAGATTTTCATTTCAACCAATCAGAGTTGAGCTCAAGCCTTCGAGTCAAAAATATCAACCAATGAGAATTGAGATTCATCCATCAAGTTTCCAGTTTGAGCAATCATTGAGCTCAACCCTCAATCTCTCCAGAATTGAGATTCATCCATCAAGTTTCAAATCAGAGTTGAGCCAATCAGGAGAATTGAGATTCATCCATCAAGTTTCAAATTTGAGCCAATCAGGGTCAAGTCTCTCCATGAGAGTTGAGCTCAAGCCTCCAAGATTTTCATTTCAACCAATCAGAGTTGAGCTCAAGCCTTCGAGTCAAAAATATCAACCAATGAGAATTGAGATTCATCCATCAAGTTTCAAATTTCAGCCAATCAGAGTTGAGCTCAAGCCCTCAAGTCTCTCCATGAGAGCTGAGCTCAAGCCTCCAAGATTTTCATTTCAACCAATCAGAGTTGAGCTCAAGCCTTCGAGTCAAAAATATCAACCAATGAGAATTGAGATTCATCCATTAAGCTTCAAATTTCAGCCAATCAGAGTTGAGCTCAAGCCCTCAAATCTCTCCATGAGAGCTGAGCTCAAGCCTCCAAGATTTTTATTTCAGCCAATCAGAGTCGAGCTCAAGCCTTCGAGTTCAACATTTCAACCAATGAGATTTTTGAGCGCGTAAACTTCCCACTTTATTTTGGAAATTTTCCCAGTTTTCTACATTATCTCATGGAAATGTACTGTAAATGGAAAAGTACTGGTGTGAGCGCGTAAACTTCCCTATTTCACTTCAACTATTCCCAGATATTTGCCTAGCGCAGCGGTTTAGTCAGCGCAGTAAACTAGCCAGCGCAGCGAAAAAAAGCCGAGCGCAGCGGAAAAAGGCGGGGGGTAAAGAGGGGTGGGGTGGGTCTTTGATCGATTAACGGTGGAACTCTAGATAATTTTGTTGATCGTATGGTCTTGTACCGACGACAGATCTTTCAAATGTCTGCCCTATCAACTATTGATGGTAGTATAGAGGACTACCATGGTGGCAACGGGTAACGAGGAATCAGGGTTCGATTTCGGAGAGGCAGCATGAGAAACGGCTACCACATCTAAGGAAGGCAGCAGGCGCGTAAATTACCCAGTTTCAGTTCGAAGAGGTAGTGACGAAAAATAACAATACAGGACTCATTAATGATGTCCTGTAATTGGAATGAGTTTAGTATAAATCCTTTAGCGAGGATCAAGTGGAGGGCAAGTCTGGTGCCAGCAGCCGCGGTAATTCCAGCTCCACTAGCGTATATTAAAATTGTTGCGGTTAAAACGTTCGAAGTTTGATTTTGTCCAGCACGGGTGTTACTCCAACAGTTATGTGGTTGTAAATCACTCTTGATGCTAGGACTATGAGTTTGTGGCACCTGCGCGATGTCAAAGTCGCGTAGGCACAATGTGTATGGTGTGCCTTTAATCGGGTGTGCCATATCGCATGCCCAACTATTTATTACCTTGAACAAATTAGAGTGCTCAAAGCAGGCTTTTATTGCCTTGAATAATCTTGCATGGAATAATGGAATAAGACCTCGATCAGTATATTTCATTGGTTTGAATTGATCATGAGGTAATGATTAATAAAAGCAGTTGGGGGCATTAGTATTACGACGCGAGAGGTGAAATTCATAGACCGTCGTAAGACTAACTGAAACGAAAGCATTTGCCAAGGATGTTTTCCTTAATCAAGAACGTTAGTTATAACGTCCCCGATGTTCTTCGCGAAAAAAATTTGAAGATATTTGAAAAAAAATTTTCACCCATATCCTCTTATTATACAATTTATATTGATTTTGCACCCGAAAATCCAAAATCGATTTGGTAGTGTGAGCTAACTATACATCTGAGAGCATATGTTTTATGGAGAAAAATGTTAGTTATGACGTCCCCGATGTTCTTCGCGAAAAAAATTTGAAGATATTTGAAAAAAAATTTTCACCCATATCCTCTTATCCGCATGAACTTGCTTTCTAGACAGTAAAATTTTTCGAAAAGCCTGCGAATCACAGGAATGTTACATAACTCTTCTTTTAATAGCACTAAAAAATCTCCTAAATTTAAATAAAAAAAATGCCATATGTATACCCTAAAGGTGTGACTTATCTCGGATATATCAATTAGATATTTTTTTATAGTTTTGCAAAACTATAAAACTTAGCACTATAAAGCATGAAATAAAAAAAATATAAAAAAAATATTTAAAAAAATATATAAAAAAATATATAAAAAAATATTTAAAATAAAAATAAAAAAAAACAATTAGGAAAAAAATATAAAAAAAAGTTAAAAAAAATAATATAAAAAAATGTATTTTATGAAGTTTTCAACTTCTAAAATAAATTTATATTGAAAAAAAAAAAATTAAAAAAAAACAAACTATAAAGTATGAAACAAGTAAAATTCTAAAAACAGTTTTCAATTAAAGCTTGTAAAATACAATAACAAAAACAAATAAATTGTCGAATGCTCATTATTGTTGATTGGAAAAGAGATTAATAGAAACCAAGTTTTCAGATTTAACACAATTGCCCAAAATTTATATCATTTTGGTCAGTTTGGTAAAAGCTCAACGAGAATTTTTATGATATGAATGTCTCCCTCTCATAAAGAACTTGTTTCATGCTTTATAGTTTGTTTATTTTCACTCTCATCGGATTTTACTTGTTTGATACTTTATAGTTTGTTTTTTTTTCAATATAAATTTGTTTTAGAAGTTGAAAACTTCAAACAATACATTTTTTAATATTATGTTTTTTTATTTATTTTTATATATTTTTTTTAAATATTTTTTTTAAATATTTTTTTTAATATTTTTTTTAATTTTTTTTTTAAATTTTTTTTTTATATTTTTTTTTAAATATTTTTTTTTTATTTCATACTTTATAGTGCTAAGTACGGTTTTCCAAAACTATAAAAAATATAACTGCTGAAAATTTTTTAGTGGTAAAGAAAGAAGGAGTTATGTAACATTCCTGTGATTCGCAGGCGCTTTTTTTTTGATTCGATTTTTTCGCGCTAAACATGCGTCGAGTCATAAGAATCACTTTTTTCCATGAAACATATGCTCGGAAACGCATAGTTTTGGCGCTAACCCGTGATTCCTCATTTTTGAATGAAAATACAATATAAATTTGGTAAAAAAAAGTAAAAAAGTTTTACTTTTTTCAGAAGTAAAAGTATTAAGTAATAATTATTTTAAAAATTACTTTTGTAAAAAGTAAAATATTTTTACTTCTAAAAATTTACTTGTAAATAATAGTTTATAAGTTTTTTTAATTCATTCATAAAGAAATTGCTTGCAGTACAAATAAAAATACGAAACTAAACACAAAAAGTTATTCAAAAGGAGATTTTCTTTGTATAACGTTAAAAAATTGCATCCAAAACGATTTATTTTCAAAAATCTTATTATAAATTTACCGAAAATTTGAAACTCTCAAAAAACTTTTACCATCAAAACAACTTGAAAATCACAGAAAATTATCTTAAAAAAAAACTTTTGTTTACAAAACGACTTAAAATTTACAAAAACTTTTTCAATTTGTTTCAAAAACACTTGAAATTCACAGAAAAAACTTTTGCTCACGAATCGACTTTCAATTTTCAAAAAATTTGAACAGAAAACGACTTTTACTAAAAAAGTAATATTTGATTTGACAAAAATGTAATATTATTATTTCAAAATGTTATTTTAGCGTTTTTGATAAATATTTTTTATTTTTATTGACACATTTCATGATGTTTTTCGATGAATCTTACAATTCATAAAATTTTAACTTAATTTTATAGAAAAAAAAAATCATGTTAGAAACGAGCGTTCTTGAATGAATCAATTTTTATTTAAAGCATATCCTAAAAACCTTAATTTCCTTCACAAAAAATGAAGCAAAAAAGTAAAAAATTATAAACAAAAATACTTTTTACTTTTATACTTTTTGTAAAAGTTGGAATAATATACTTTTTTCAGAAGTAAATTTTATAAAAAGTTTTAATAATTACTTTTTAGAAAAGTAAATCTAAGAAAGATAATTTACTTTTTACTTTTTTTGCAATGAATTATGATTAAAAAGTTACATTTCTAAAAAGTAAAATATTTTACTTTTTTTCGAAGTAACTTCTAAAAAAAGTTAAAATTTAGTACTTAAGTAAAAGTAAAAACCCTGGTTTTTATTTGATATAAACATGAAAAAATAAACATGAAACTTATATATGAAAAAATAAATTCTCTTAGAGTCACAAGTAATTTTTACTTGTAAACATGAAAACATAAATTCTCTTAGTGTCACGAAATAATTTTTACTTATATGCGTTCGCATCATATCGCTTATGATACGTCTCGCCTATAGGAAAATCGGTCTATGGTGATGACGTGCATGTAAGCGGATGAGTTGGCTTAGTAAGAATATTTTTTTAAAATGACAAAAAAAACGTTACGAAATACTTGTATGTTCCCCAATATGTGAACGACCCCATTTTATTTTCAAAATTATCGAAATTTCACAAAAAAAAAATTTTCATTATTTTCATATTCCGCCGAAATTCTCTTAGTGTCACAAAATAAATTTTACTTATATGCGTTCGCATCATATCGCTTATGATACGTCTCGCCTATAGGAATATCGGTCTATGGCATTGACGTACTTTCAAGCGGATACATTGGCTTAACACATAAACTCTCATATAAGGTGAAAAACAAACGTTACGAAATACTTGTGCGATTCCTAACATGCAATCGACCCCATTTTCCATGTCCAACAACAAACATTTCCAAAAACCACTTTTTTCCCGAAAAAAAATAAAATTGAAAAATATTCCATATGCATTGATAGGCAATATTAAGCGGATGGCATGTTCTATCAAATGAGGGGTCCCATTTTCCGGCATGCCGGGAAAAATTTCAAAATTTTTTTCGGCCATTTTCATTAACATCCAAAATGAAGCCTTCATACAAATTTTCACCCAAATCGGAAAACAAATAAAAATCTGTTTTTCGAAAAGTGACGCCAAATCCGTATACAATGACTACCAGCCGTTAAGCGACAAAACCATAGTTCCATATAAAGTCACTCTATATGGAAAAACCACTTTTTCGGCTCTCGCGCTCCCATCGGTCAACATTTTCCAAAAATCTCTTCGAATCAAAACACTTCATGAGACAACACGATTTTCATGCCAAAAATTTTTTTCCCCAAAAATATTTTTTTTT
>NW_026973404.1:0-45888 GCF_036172545.1 Culicoides brevitarsis | reverse complement strand
GCAACTTTAATTATACTTTGTTTTGTATTACGCCAACCGAACGATTTTACTGTCATTAATATCTGAAAGCTTATTGAATGTAAGTGAATTCTTGACAGTTTTCTAGTTGGTTTGGTATCAAATTGTTTATTATACAAATTGATAAATACTGTACGAATGGTGTCTAAAGCTCGAGTTATTGCATTTGCAGCTTCTATTGAGAATGTGGAGTCCTTCATATTTAAACTCTTTTGCAATTTGTAGAGGCTTTGTTCGTTCATGCTCAATGAATTTCCTAAAGTAACTATTAAATCTAGTATCCGTTCTAGAAACGATATATCTGTCACATAAATTGGTATGTGCAAGTGGATTAAGGTTGAGGTAGGCAAGGTTTTTAAATGAGTTTGTAGGAAATTAATATTAGATTTAAACGCTTCCAAACCTGTTACTATAATGAGTCTTGGAATAAAGCTTTGTACCATTGAACTGAATTTAGGAATCAATTTTTTTCGGAAATAATGCCTTCACTACACAAAATAAAGCTATTTGCGCCTGAAGACTTCAATGAACCCCAAATTTCATCTTTTTTGTACTCTAATATAAGACGTATATCATTTTCTACCGAAAAATCCTCATCTGACAATTGAATTAGAGGATGGAGCCGCGTACGTAAGTCCTTTGAAATTTGTGCAGCCAAAAGAACTGATTGTTGTTCTTCAGCTAATCTTGTTGCTATCCCGATAGCTCCCACATTCATCAATATGATCGACTCTTGGGTGATTTCAGTTTTTTTGTACAAGGAATTCGAATATTTGTCTCTCCACGAAATGTCTTTAACAAAAAGTGTAAAATATATATTTATTTCGATATTATAATAAATAAAAGGCACAAGAAAAAACACTTACTCTGATCCTTGTCCTCTGGCAAATGCAAAGGCAAAGCTCGCAAACAGGTCCTTAAAGTGGTCATTATTATGGATGTCTGTAACGTTGAGAAAGTCGGTGAATTTTACATAAATATTTTTATGAGCCGCAAAACCCACAGCTATTTTGTGCATATTTTCGGCATTATTGGTACTATCGGTATGCATTAAACTTGAAATGATTGAAGTCACCTTTTTTAATTCATTGCTAGCAACATAGGACTGATATACAATGGAACTAAAAGCCGTATATATGCTTAAAGTCGTAACTAAAGAAAGTATTCCCATTCTTAAATAATAGGTATTGTTCAAAACAACTTTTGTCCAGGGCGGGCTAGTTCAAACAGGGACGTAGTAAGACGACAATTGAAAAAGGGCAACTTACAAATTAAGATTTTTAATATTTCAAATTCAATAAAAAGTATCAGATGGAAAATATAAAATCCAACTGGAATCTGATATGTAGTTACATTAGGGTGTTCCAAGTCGGTTTTCTGTTTCGCGTTTCCTCCCCCATCATTTTTATCAAAAATCGCCATGGGGGATATAGAAATTTTATATAGATTTTGAAATACTTTTTCAAATTAAATGACTTAATAAATAAAAAGACATGAACTTTGATTTCGACCGTCAATGCGTCCTCACCTGTAATCGTAAGGAATAAGTATTGAAGATTGAGGTCTCTCCAAAACCTTAAATTTTAATTGTTAATTTATTTATAAAAATTATAAAAAGTATTTTCTGCTCTGCGTTACATTTTGAAAATAAAAAAAAACATTGAGAATGCTAGAAAATTTATATAGATTATATAATTATACATATATATAGATATTAGACATTATCTAGATCATATAGATTATTGGACACTCATTATTCTCTATTTTTTTAGACAATTTGTGAAGTACAAGTACCCAAAACTATTAAAACATCACATAAAATTGGATCATAATTTTGACTTCTATGTTTAAGTTTGCGGTATATTTAAAAAACTCTAAACTTACAAGCATATCATCGAAATGTTACTTGAAAAATAATCTTCTTAGAAATGTAAAATTTCTGCAAGTGAAAAAAAAATATGGTGGGCAAAGTTTTTTAAAACAATACTCCCGCTGTCTGTTTATTCCGAACCAACATCATTGTTATTCCTTCTTCTAAGTAGTCACCTTGGCTGCATAAACAAAGAAGAGTTTTAGCTTGCGTGCGAGTAAAGTGCATGGATTTATGGTAAAACTAGTCCATTCCAGTAACTACCTAAAACTCTTTTAGCATCACGGCATTTCAAGCCCTTAAAAACTAAAACATTAAAATGGAGATTTTAGAATGTGTTGACAATTGGCAGTCGTACGGGATCAGGCTTCAAAAGGGTAACATAAATTTAACTTCAATGCGTGTACGAGCAGGTTGCAAATAAAAATCTTGGATCTACCAATTATGAAACTTTAAAATAATCGTCGGAGCAGGCTTTTCCATCGAAACAATATGATTTTTCTGCAACTTAAAACTAAGGAGGAGGAAAAATCATTCCTGAGTTGAAGTGATGAACTTCCTCAAAATATTGACATTTAATAATCAATTCCATCATCCAACAGGTGTTTGACTTCCAAAAACTTCGATTAGTGGAAACTTAAATTTTCCGAGTTTTACAGCATAGTGACCGAATTTCCTTCCTGTTCGTGAGGCACATGACCTGCTCATGAGAAATCGCCGCCTGATGATTCAAACCAAAAATTAGGTAGAAAAGGCGGCCATCTTAATTCAACGGTTTTTGTGAAAAAAAAATCTGAAAATGATTTTTGTTGATATTAAACGTGCTTAAATCCTTCATTTAAAATTAAAAAGGACTGTAAAAAGGTTTGTTTTTATAATAAATACAATATTTGATAGACGGTTTTATGAAAAACCTCGTTTAACCTGGATTGTAGCAGAAATAAGATTGTGCGAACATGGAGCCTAACAGTAATCTTAAACCTAAACACAAATACAAGTTGATTCGAGAGGTTTATCCCCAAGATCCGGGGAAAAAAGTAAGGGTCAATCCGAAATACAGCAGGCTTTGCCTTACTAGTCAATCGACAAAGAAGCGGCAAAACGAAAACAAGAACGATATGCGAGACAAAGAAAATAGTTTGTTGACTGATGATGATAGTATTAGCTCTATTGGTTTGAAAGAAGAACATTTGAATCCCATATTTTCTTCGTCGTCCAATGAAAATGTGATAAAACATGATAAACAAACAGAAGATGATACGTTTTGCAGTGAGATAGAAAAAATTGCTGCAATCGGTGGTGCTGAAATGTTGTCAAAGAAAAATACAAGAGATGGAAGTGAATCATTGTTTTCAACTGATAGTTCCGAGAAAAACTCTCAAACAATTGAAAGACAACTGTCACATGATATCGGTGACTTAAATTTGGCAGAGAACTTGGGGAGTCAAACAAATGAGCCGCTCCTTTTGGAATATTCATCGAGTGTTCTCGACTCCACATTGAGTAAAGATACGTCATATTTGGAATATTATGAGAGATCAGTTAAGCCATATTGTAGTGAAGATAGCATTGAGTCTTATCGTGAAAAAGGACAAGGGGGCGAAAGTCCCGAAAAGGATGAAATATTGGATGACACTAAGGATAAAACGCTTGAAAGTTTAGCAGAAACTCAGGAAAAAACTATCTCAGATATGCATAATAACACATTTGGAAACGATATTTTATCGATTAGTAGTGAAACATCAGAAAAAATTAAAAGCGATTCAACCATAATCAGTTTGTCAGATTCTGATGATGAGTGTACGAAAACATCAACTCAATTAGAAAAGGTTGTCTCCCCACTAAACTCTCTGAATGTCACAACTAGCTCAGAAGTAGATAAATTCTTTAATAATATTCCACTTCTAGCCTCTCCTCAATGTAGTGTATATACTAGAAAATTTGATCCTAGATACGATAATCAAAGTCCATTAAGAGGAAGTAACTCAATTCATAACAAAAAGCACGAGGAAGAAATTATTCCAGAGAGTGATCCGGAACCAGATACTGACTCAACAAAATCTAATTCTCCCAAGAAAGAAACTCTAAAATCAAAGATTGCCTCCTCATTATCATCTTGTTCTCCGGAAATCACTCAAATAAATATTTCCGCAAACGTACATATTTCCATTAAGATCGACAATAAAGGAAATTCATTGCAAACTGATAAGAAAGCTTCTGTTGTTCAAAATGAAAATTTAAAACGCAAACAAGATCCAAAAACAAGCGATCAGCCCTTTCGTGCCCCCCAGTGTGGAAGATCAAAAGAGAAAGAAACTGAGAAAACGGTAAAAAACTGTCAAAACGAGCAAGTTAAGTTGGAACACGATTCAATAGAGGTAGACGAATATACATCTAAAGTACTTGATGAAATTTATGGAAAAGATAAATGGCAAACACCTCAGTTAAAAACGAAATCTGTACAACGATCAAATCGCGAAAAATCTATGCTGGATTTTTCTACATGTAAGAAACTTTTTGTTTTGTTTTTTTTATTAATTTATTTATTCTATTATTTTTTTTGTTGTTTTTTTAGTTGACCGCAATGCTAATTTAGAGTCGACTCGAATAACTAGCCAAAAACACATACACAACTCTACAAAAGTTCCAACAACAAACAAGAAGAAAGTTAAGGAAAATCGAGCTCCAACTTTGTCTATATGCGATCCTGAAACATCATCGGACAATGAATCAAGTGACGAATCTTGGAAAATTGAATCACAAAATTCTACCGATTCGGAGTTAACCCAAACTAATAAGACAAAACAAAAACGGGTAGCTCCAAAACAACGTGTCATCCGTCCACCCAGTTATTCAGATTCTGATGATGATCAAAATATGAATCAAAATCCTACCAATGGAGGAAAAACAAAAAGAAAGCTTTTCAATCCAAACAAAACGTACGACGAAACGGAATTAGATTTGCATGAGCAATCAAAGGAAAATAAATCTAACGATATGGATCATGACATAAACCAAATAAAAGATGATGCTTTGTCATTTTGCTTTGAATTCGAAAATGTGCCTAAAGCATTGGATCGTATTAAAAACGGTAAAAGTAATGCAACGCCTCCAAAGTCTCTATCAAAGAAAATTAACACAATCAATAGTGAAAATCCGAAGATCAGAAAAGAGACACAGACTCCCAAAAGCTCAGTCAAAAAACTAGGGTTCTTACAGTCGTTAGATGGTAGGTTAATTAAATTTTATTTTTATGTTTTTAACATTAATAAAATTATTAAATTTAAGTTAACACACCTGAAGATATATGCGATCCTGAAGCGTTGAGATTCCGTAAAAATTACAAGAACCTGAAACATGAATTGACAGACAAATTATTCGCTTTGTATAATGAGCACATTTTTGAAAATGAATTAGTGACGCCGTGCAGTTGGAATAAAAAATTACTAACTACTGCTGGAAGATGTCGTTTGTCAAGAATTGGTGGTGTTCGTAAAGCTCAAATCGAGCTAAGTGACAAAGTTTTAACATCAGCTGATCGTCTCAGATGTACTCTTATTCATGAAATGGTAAGTTCATAAATTTGCGAACTTCTGATTTAATGATAATGGTTAATATTTACTTGAAAAATATCAGTGTCATGCAGCAACATGGATTTTTAATGGAGAAGACGGCCACGGAAAAACTTGGAAGGCATGGGCTCACAAAGCAAATATGATTTTCAAAGAACTTCCGTTGGCCCGTTCTTGTCACAATTATCAGATATTCTATAAATATACGTACTTGTGTAAATTTTGCAAAAGCAAATCGCAGGCACACTCCAAAAGCAAAAAGGTAGAGAATATCCGTTGCAAACTTTGTCACGGGCCTATTGAGATTATGCTAAACAAAATTAATAAAGAAGGCCAAATGGTATCTACACCAGTCAAAAGTGCCACCGGATTCGCGAAATTCGTCAAGGAAAACTATTCGAAAGTTAAGACACCAAACGTAAAACATGGTGAAGTCATGAAAACTTTAGGACAAGATTTTGGAAAGCTGAGTGTCTCACAAAGAGCCTTGTATTAAATTCAGAAAATTTTATGTTACATCTAAATAATTTATTTAACATTATGACTTGACAAAAACTATATGGACGATGAGATGAGAAAAAATGATTAAATCAAATCTTGTGACAAAATAAAATATGCAATATATTTCAAAACAAAGTTTTATTTATTTATTTGAGAAAATCCCTACTTATATTTGCAAAATCAAAGCATCGGCTAAAACATTTTCCTCAAGCCCAGATGTTTGCATTGTATTTCTGCAAATTAAATTCACAACTACACAGAATTCAAGTTCTATTAACTCAAAGTTGATTTTCATATTTTCTGTCCAACACGATACTGCCTCATTTTCCCTTATTTTTATCTTTTCCAATGGTGGCTCATAACTTTTGTAAAATTCGTTATTCTTATTAATAAAAAACGATCCTGGATTCAAAGTCTCTGTCCCACAACTATGTCTTGCAGCTCTAAGTGCAGCTTTGACTATACCATGCTTTGTATTACGCCAACCAAATGATTTTACCGTCATTATTATTTGAAAACTAATTGAATGTACGTGAATTCGGGACAGTTTTCGTGTATTTTTCTCCGTTTGTCTATGATACAAATTGAAAAATACTATCCGAATGATATCCAAATTTCGGGTTATTTCATTTGCAGTCTCTGTTGAAATTGTGGAGTCTTTTATATTTAAATCTTTTTGCAGTTTGTAAAGGCTTTGTTCATTCATGCTCAATGAATTTCCAAAAGTAAGTATAACATCAAGAAACGATTTATTCGCCACATAAATTGGTATGTGCAAGTGAATTAAAGTTGAGTTAGGTAAGTTTTTTAATTGTGTTTGTAGGGAATTAATATTAAGTTTGAACACTTCCAAACCAGTTACTATAATAAGTCTTGGAATAAAATTTTGTACTATTGAGCTGAATTTGGGAATCGAACCCTTTTCGGCAATATTACATTCACTAAACAAAATAAAGCTATTGGCACTTGAAGACTTTAATGAACCCCATATTTCATCTTTTTTGTACTCTAATATAAGACATACATTATCTTCTACCGCAAAATCTTCCTCTGACAATTGGATTTGAGGATTAAGCCGCGTATACAAGTCTTTTGAAATTTTTGCAGCTAAGAGAACAGATTGTTGTTCTTCAGCCAATCTTGTTGCTATCCCGATAGCTCCTACATTCATCAATATCACTGGTTCTTGAATCGTTTGAGCCTTTTGTACAAGGTACTCGAAAGTTTGTCTTTCCACAATGTACCTGGAACAAAAAGTGTAATTTATTTAATCTGATTTGACAAAGTAAAAGAAATCTCTGAAGCTTACTCTGATCCTTGTCCTCTAGAAAATGAAGAGGCAAAGCTCGCAAATAAATTCTTTATGTGGTCATTTTTGTGGGTTTCTGTAACGTTGAGAAAGTCGGTGAATTTAACATAAATATTTCTATATCCCCCAAAGCCTACAGCTATTTTTTTCAGATATTCAGCATTAATTGCATTCTCGGTATACATTAAACTTGAAATGGTTGAAGTCACCTTTTTTAATTCATTGCTAGCAACATATGCCTGATACACAACGGAACTAAAAGCAGTAAATATGCTCAAAGTCGTAACTAAAGATATTATCCCCATTCTTTTAGATATTTTGTTCCAAACAACTTTTATCCCAGGCGGGCAGTTGCAAAAACAGAGACGTAGTAAGACGATAATTGAAAAGAGCAACTCAATTCTAATTTTAATTTCAATAAAAAGTATTGAACAGACGGAAAAACTAAAATCAAACTGAAATCCAATACTAGATAAAAAACATCAAAGTAAATGTATATTTTATAAAGAAATAAATAATGGAATTAAGCGAAAAATTCCCTCTGATACACGGCCTTGTTTGGGACGACCAAAAGTGATAAACGTCAAAAAAGGCATGATTGGGTGCATTTTGACGAGTCAGACAAAGAAAAGCTCTCGAAAATAAAATCGGTAAATCTTGATCTCACAAACAAATTTGCCAAATTTAGATTTTGATTGTAATACTGTGCAAACCTGAGTAAGTGGTTTTTGCTTTTTTGAGTTGTACAAAATTCCCTTAATAAAAATTGCTGACCAAATATTTTTGTTCCCGCACTCATAAAACTCCATTTTTTTTCTGTATGTCTTACACAGCCATAGTTATGCATACTTCCTTATCTTAAATTTTAGTACATGTTCTGTGAGTAAAATAATTAATAAATAAATAACTTTTGTTTGCAGAAAATGCCTAACATCAAGTTACAATCTTCTGATGGCGAAATCTTCGACACCGATGTGCAAGTAGCTAAATGCAGTGGAACAATCAAAACCATGTTGGAGGACTTGGGCATGGAAGATGGGGAAGATGAAGTAGTCCCGTTACCCAACGTGAACTCGGCTATTTTGCGCAAAGTACTACAATGGGCTACCTATCATAAGGATGATCCTCAGCCAACAGAAGACGATGAAAATAAGGAGAAACGCACTGATGACATTTCTTCCTGGGATGCTGATTTCCTAAAGGTTGATCAAGGAACATTGTTCGAATTGATTTTAGCCGCCAACTATTTGGATATCAAAGGTCTGTTGGACGTCACTTGCAAAACTGTGGCTAATATGATTAAGGGAAAAACTCCCGAGGAAATTCGAAAGACTTTCAACATCAAGAATGATTTCACACCAGCCGAAGAGGAACAAGTCCGTAAGGAGAATGAATGGTGTGAAGAAAAGTAAATAACACTAAAACAACCGACACACCTAAATACGATTGGAACGATCTATTTTATTTTCCTTTTTTTTTCTCCCACGATTTTTTTATTTGAACTAGTATTTAAATGAACTCATAAAGATTCAAATATATAGGAGAGTTGAAATATGATTTAGATATAAATACATACAAAAATTATTAATTCTTACGCTCCCGTGTGTAATATTGATTTGTCACTAAACTATTCAATGCAAAGCAAAGATGAAACGAACATATGTACATTATCATTAATAAAATAAAATAACAAAAAAATTGAAAGAAAAGAATAATTTTTAATCTTTTTATTTACAAGGTTGCTAAGGAAAAAAAGTCTATCAAATTCTTAAATAAATACCATATTTATTTTAATTTCATTGCACATTTTTTTCATCGTAATTTAATAATTAGGTAATTGATAATTTACCCAAGTTATTTACCTTTTATGCAAATAAATAACTAAACAGTAAATACCTTTCCTTTGCCTTTTCCTTTGTCAAAATCGGCATATTCAATAATTTTGTCTGCGGTTTTTTGTATAATTTCTTCCAACTCCTCCTTCGTCGATTCTTTGCGTTGACGCGGTTGCTCCACTTCATCTCCATCATTGGAAATTCTCGCGTTTATCGCATTCACTTCTTCATTGTTTTCAGCGAGAGCTTCTACGCAACTTTCTATTCGACCTCGTTTGGGAACCTCTTCAGAAGTTTTACAATCTTCCTGGTTAAGTGATCCAGATGTAGTCGTTGAAATCGAGTTCCAAATTGATGAGAATGTGGACTTGGCTGTTGCTATTGTCTGATTTACAGCCTGATTAAGTTTACGTCCGCTTTCACTGTTGTGCATGGATCTTAACAAAAAAAAAAATAAATAAATAAAATAAACATGTATTTTTTGGGTAGAAACAAATATTTACATCCATATAACTAAAAAAAATATATAGCTTACTGTGCAATTCTTAATTTCATGTCTATTACAGATAAAGTTCCAGCAAATGGATGCCCTGGTTGTAATTTAAAAAATTCTTCGGAATCTGTACGTGCTGAGCTCCAATCATCATAGGCATCTGTACGGCGGAAAATTGTCATAAAATGTCCATTAAATTGATCTAGTTCCTTTGATCCACCTTTTTAATAGGAAAATTAGTTTAGTCTGCGGTTTTTCATTGTACATATTGATGTACATTTATTTTCTTACCAGTACATAAAGATGTTCTGAGCAAAGCAACTGTGTACAAATAAAATTGTTGTCGTAGCCAATTTTCGCTGCCTTCAGCTCCTTCCTTTGGACTTTGAACATGCTTCAAGAGATAATCAATAAAGCGCCGATCCTCTGTACTCAATTCAAGTAACTTTCGAAGTTCCAAGTCTCCTACGTTGGTATCATTTAATTCTATTCTTCCACTTTCTGTTTCAACGAACACGTCTGCTAGTTGTCGTTTTTGTTTAAACAGAATATTTGATGCTCCAATAACATAGCTTTGCACAGATGGATCTTGTAGTAAGTCCATGAATGGAAGCGATAAGTATGGACAAAATAAATGACCATTCTGAAAAATTGGAATGGGAGCAGACCAATGTTTGGACTCAATAACGTAGAATGGACTTAACGTAGAATAAAGTGTATTCAAGCTGGTATCACGTTGTAACAGTTGTGGAGTTGCGATAATATTATTTGTGCGAACTTTCGATGAATCATCCTCAGTTATACAAGTATTTATAGACGTAATACAATTTGGGTTAGTTTCAATGTCATGTACGACTTTGAGGGAATCATTATTTGGAGCTACTGAAGATAATTGGATGGGTGAGATCGAACGACTAGTTTTGACACAAAACACTTCGTCAAAACCCTTGGTCATCAATTCCGGAAATAATGATGCAATAGATACGATAAGTTCACATGTAGGCCTCACGGGACTCCCGAAAAATATTACTCGTTTTTGCAATAAAAAAAGCTTAAACAGTATTAATAACTTGTGTCGCCACTTTAGAAATATTTCACGAATATTCAAGCCTACGTACAAATGTTGCAGAGGACTATCAATGCCTCCATTCAATAAACATTGATTCAGTTGGTTATACGTCTTGATCAAAATATCTGTGTTTTGATCCATGAAAAATACATCGGCCACAAGAGATAATTTTACTTCTATATACCCAAAAAGTGGCAACTGCAAGACGGCACATACTGATTTTTGAACTGAGCTTCTCGTTACATCTTCGGTAACAACTTTTAGGTCCTCAACTGCAATTTGACGATAACAAGAAACGCCGTATACACTTTTCTTTGGGTTTAAGAGTTCCGGCAATGTAAAGAAAACCGTATCCTTTGAAACATTATGTGCACCATCTGTAAAAACAAATAATAGATACTCAAGAAAACATTTAAAAAATAAATAATGAAAATCGAATTTACCTGGCAGACAAAAAGTAGGAAGATTTTTCCATGAGCTTGGGACATTCTCAGTTACTTGGCCAGCATATTTAATTGGAGGATAAACGAATTCAATCTTTAAGTTAATTATTTGTTAGAATTAAGACAAAAAAATAGAAAATCAATATCTTACTAACCTGCGATCCTCGCTTATGATGAAAATTTACCAGAAAAATGTGCAGAACTGGTCTACCGTTTGATTCTTCCATCTTAGTAGTACTTTATCAACACTTATAAAATTTAATGCTCAATCATTTTCTTTCGTTATTTGTTTTTTTTTATTTTTTTTTTTTTTTTGTGTTCCTTAATAAGTACCCCAGAGAACTTATAAATAATACACTGACCGACATGAAGACTAATACATCAATTTGCCTCAAAAAATTGTAACTAATATTTTTTTCAAATACCCACAAATCCTAATAAAATTCAAGTGCGAATTGTCCGGTACTCCGCCCTCTTAGAAACCTATGAGTGAGCATTTTGAAAACTTCTAAGTACGTACTTCTAGCATTTTTGAGACAGAATATTGGTGTGATTTTCGTGTTGGTCAGTGTAATCTATGCCACCTAATTTTGTACACTGGGCTAAAGTATTTGATATTTATGAACGTTAAACATATGTATTGAAATGAGAATACAAAAATGTATGTTATGAAAAAGTTATAAAATTTTTGAACTGTGCGTCTTCTACATATGTACCTTCTACATCTTTACTAATGAATAACCTATATAATAAAGAGCTTTAATATCATGGTTTGTTGCACAAAAAATGAGCCTTCTTATAGAAAATTCAGAATTTAAACTTTTTTGATTATTCAACATATACTTTAATATATATTCATTCATTTACATTTTACATGTAACTTTGTCATAATGATAACAGTTTTGTTTCTTCTTTGTCGCCTCTTTTATACAGAAAAAACTTTTTTTATAAAATTATTTCTTTATGCCGATAAATGGTTCTTATATTTTATTAATACATATTTTTAGTGTTGACATATTATTTAAAGGAATGTTCGAAAATTATAGTTTCTTTGTAGACACGGGATTTTCATTTCACTTTCAACGCCTAAACTTATATATAATTTTAGACATACATAGCGATAACACAAAAGTTTTGACGCATTTTACATGAAACAGTGAAAATTTTAATAATGATGTATGAAACACAAACTGTATCTAACATTTTAGGCTCCAGAATATGTACTGGATAAGACTAGATTAAAGGAAGGAGTTTTATTGTATAGACCATAGATGATAATGATTTATCGTTGCATTTCGTTTTAAATAAATACTGTATTCCAGTATGTAAAACAATTTTTTAAACTTAAAATTTAATTGAAAATTAAATATATTGAATACATTATAATATGTATGATAGATAATATATTATTTAATAAAAATATTGTATAAAACAAGTTAATTGTTAAAACCTTTTACTAAATATTAATATTTTACAATTTAGTCTTCTTGCGTATTCAAATTATTTTAGAAATTTTAAATACATAAATGTAAATTCAACAATGGCCAGCATTGCATATTTGTGTATTTTATGTTTTATAAACATATTTGCTTAACAAATTTATATCATCTCATCTATATATATATATATAATGTATGTCAATAATATAGAATATAATCATAACAATATTTAAATATACGTTTGTATTTATTAATACAGTCAAAACACATAATATTTCTGTGCTGATAGCATTGATTCCACATTGAATTGATTTTGAACCTCAATGGTTTAATTGTATTATATAAAGATTTGACATGGATTAATTTGTGTTTTTGGAGGGTACAAAAGTATTGGTAATATATTGTATTTGACAAAAAAAAAACAATAACAGAAATTTTTAGTAACTATGATAAATATTAAAACCATAAAGTTAAACTACCTATCAGATTTAATTTAGCACTGACTTTTGCTGCATATGATATTTAATTTCAGCATTCAGAGTAAATATGCTGAAATGTGTGTAATTGTGCTTATTCCATTCTCTTTTCTTAAATATTTTTGAGTTTTAAAAAGTGTAAATGTGTAAAACTTGAGTAACAACATTTTGTAACTTCACTTATTTTTTATCTATATAATTCAAAAAGACTTTAAAGGCCAGTGTCTGATTTAATTGAAATGTCATGAATGACTTTACAATGATTTTCAAGAATTTGTTATAACATTAACATATTCAGTGCTTTTCAATAAACATATACATACTATTCATATTAAATACGAATAAGTAGCAACTTCTTTCTTCTTAATGTTACACATCTCAATGTGGGCAGTTTAAGGTGCTAATCAATTTTATGTATGCAATTTCAAAGCAATACAAATTATTACCAAAATGCAGATATTCACATTTTTCAATTTGAAAAACTTATCATGAACTAATTTTTCTGTGATGTTTAATCGACAATCTTATTTTAATTCATCTTGATCCATCGGTTCTTCTGTTGTTATTTTCGTTGTCCTTTAAAAAAAAATAATGATGAAGTTGGTTTAAAATGTTGTGTATTTTGATATTACCGATTGGGCGGCTGCATTGATAAACCAGCCATAGCATTAACAGTCTCTGACTCATCCCTCTCGCTCGAAAGTGCTTCCAAAGTAGATAATGTGACTGTATGAACTAATTGTTTTAAACAAGGCCAATATGTAATTTGTATAGCTATTGTTTTTTGAAGAGTCTCAACGGCAGACGGACAAGGAGTTCTTCGTAGTTCAATATCACTTATTGGAGCAATTTCATCACCCAAAAGTGCTTTTACACACTCTTGAGCAGAATCACAAATGGCAGGCAAATCATATCCACCTTCAAGTGCAAGCACGACCTAATAATACATATGGAATAAATTAAGTATTTACATATATTTAAATAAGTCAAACATTTTATTATTACCTTGCCATTTGCAAGTTGAGTCAACTGTCTTGTCAGATGTCCAAAACATGCCGGAGAGACAACATATCCACCTAGAGGTGCCGGATGGCCAACCGCTGCATCAAAACCTGCTGATACAATTACAATATCTGGAGAGAATTCGCGTGCTATTGGTAAAACTATTGTTCGAAAAGCAGCTAAATATTCGGCATCTCCCATCGGTGGGTTTAAACCGCTTGACCACGGTATGTTTACATTAAAGCCCAATCCACTTCCAACACCGCATTCTGTTGGTCCACCAGTGCCAGGGAAAAAGTTTCCATCGTCGTGTCGATGAATTGACAAATACAAAATATCGGGATCCTCGTAGAACACTTGTTGCGTTCCATTGCCGTGATGGACATCCCAATCGACAATTAATATGCGTCGAATATCGGGCAGCCGCTGTTTTAATAAACGAGCTGCTATCGCCACCGAGTTGAAGAAACAAAATCCCATTGCAGCGTTAGGTTCTGCATGGTGGCCGGGAGGGCGAACTATAGCAAATCCATTTTTGATATCACCGCGTGCAACCTTGAAGGCCAGATCTATAACACAACCTGCTGCCATACGAGCCGCTGTTCCGGTATGGTGCTCATTCCATGTTGTATCAAGATCAACTCCTACTCCACCGCAAGCTAATCGCACAAAACTCACACGACTGGCCTCAAGCTTTTGTCGATTTATCTGACTGGCTCCAAAGAGTGTTGCATGTGTTTCTGTGTGGACCACTTGAAGCTCTTCTTGTGTGGCCTTGCGTGACCTCAACCGGTCACAACGGAGTGCTAATCCTGTTTCCATAAGTCGCGCCCAAACACTTTGTAACCGTCCACTGTGCTCAGGATGCGACGAGTTATCTCCACATACACAGGCATGTTTCAACATTGAACTATCGAACGCTAGGCCAGTTGTGGGCTTGATTGATAATGAAGAACTATAGGACAAAGATGAAAGTTCGGGTGATTTATTTTCCGAAATAGACAAGTTGACTGGTGGAGGCAAGTGTTCACTGCTGCTCTGGCTTGTATCTCCTATAGAATGACTTTGTGAAGACAATGACGGAAGTTGTTGTGATGTTACTACAAGTGGACTAGAAAGGGTACGTGATAAGGGACGGATGTGGTGAGGTGTGCGGTGGTACTTAGATAAGTCTTCTGAATTAGCACACTGCATTTGTGCCGCTATAGAATTGTGAATCAAAATTTCTCGCTGTTGTTGTAAGTATTCTTGATCCCGCATTTTGGCGTCATCTTCACCAGTAATGCAGTTATTACTGTTGTTTGTCACGCTAGAACGTGGCGGACCACTTTTGTCGGTTAAATCAATAGCCTACAAAAATATGGATGCAATGAATCGAAGTTAACTACTTTTGATGAATGTATATCTTTTTTACCTCATTGATATCTTCTTCTTTAAGGATGTTGTTTGACCCAGATCTGTTGAATGGCGATGGACGAATTCTTTGTTTCAGTTGCATCTGTGCATCATACGCTTGTCTCTCAGCCTACATAGTGAAAACTGTATGCCTCTGGCTATTTACTAATATGAAAGGATATAGCTTACCTCACTGTTTTCATAGTGTGTCGGATTTATTTGCATATGAATAGCGCCCGTCAACATGGGATGTCCTAATGGGAGAGGAGCTGATTGAGTTCGACCCAAAGGACGATGTCCCTGCTTATAAAGACGTGCTTGTGCTACTTGCGCATCGGTTATCGGTTGAGGATGTCCATAAATTGAAAGAGCATGTCTTTGATTAGATACTGCTAATTGTGAGGTGGTCAAATGCATAGTGGGTGGAGGAATCATTACACCTTGTGGAACTTCGGCGAGTTCTAAAGGTAAATAAGTTTGTTGTTGTTGTTGTTGTTGTTGTTGCTGCTGCTGAGAGCTAGAGGATCCTGATGGGTTTCCAGAAATCGAGTGTGTGGAATTACTATGCAACTGGGCAAGTAGGGCCATTTGATTTACATTGTGAGCGTTGAGAAAATGCGATCTCCCCAATGATATATTTGGCATTGAAGGTGAACTAAATAATGACAAATCATTAATATTTGACCGCGAAGCACTGCCATAAGACTGATCTTCATTTTCTTCAGCGATTGGAGCGCTCGTTGGTGAGTTTCTCGAACCAATAATTGGTGGTGATGTGGGGCTAGAGTCAGCTGTTGAATCTATAAAAGAAGAACACAAAAAAATAAGTGCAAAAAGAATTATAGAATGGTTATTCGATAAGAATTCTATGTTAATATATTAAGTACAATTTTAGAATGCATTATAAGAAGAAAGAAATCGCATACAAACGCACACTTGCAATTATATGTCAAAAATATATGTACGTACTTGTACTATTTACATGTTGGTTATGGTGTTTTTGCCTACGTTGCGCTGCTTGAAGTATCCTTTCATGTCGCTTACTTCCTAAAGGACCTGCACGTGCTTTGCGTTCAATAACGCTCTGCTTCAGGCGAATCTTCAGCAAATTTGGCTCAGACGCTGTAGAAAATAATGTATAATAGATGCCAATTTGAGCATATTTTATTTTGTTCATTAAATTTAATAATAAATTTTTTTATTTAGTGGTTACCTACACTATTTAACAAATAAAGAAATATATAATAAGGTAAATGTTGAATTTTAGTTGAAAAGTATTGTTAATTTAGCTGTGATATTAATAAACTCTTACAAAACTTTTCACACAAAAGCATGCATGCCTGGATTATATCCTTACGATTTAAATGTTTACCTGTTTTTCTTAATGGATAGTCTGAATCGTATTTTGAAATAACAGTTTGAGGTTGAGGTATTTTATATGGATGTGAGCCAACTGCAGCACCTGAATTAGGTAATGATTCTCCAGATGAACTTTTTATCACTCCCCTGAAGTAAAAAAAATTAGTTAATCAATAAGTGTTTTATGAACGATTTAAAGTTTAATTTACCAATTCCTGTAAGGAGATGAATTAGGCATGGATATGCCATTTGAGGCAGCTGCTTGTTTTTTTTGCATCAAAAATGTCTACATAATGATAAATTTTCACAAAAAAATTTATTATATTTGTATCTGAAAGGAAATACGTACTTGTAATTTTTGTTTTACTTCTGTGCTAGCATTTGCGCTACAATTTTGCGGTTTTTCCTTTTGTTGTCTTAAAGCATCTCTTTCCCTTCGTTCCCGCTGCTGTTGCTCTTCCGCAAGCCGTTGTTCTCTTAATTCCTGGAATACGCCATATTGAAGGTACGCCACATACTATAGAATTTTTTTATTGAACATGATTCAAGCAAAATAAATGTAACATAAAATATGCACAACATTGAAAAGAAGTGAAGAAAACTTATGATGACCATAAAAAATAAAAAGGAAATTATTACATTTGAAAATCAAATTTTAAGAGATGACTTTATGAAAAAGCTTCTTCTACAAACATAGGAGTCTCAATGATATTGCTTTAACACTATAAAAAGTGAATATTTTAAATTCGAATATACATACTTGTAATTTATGTTCCAATTGAAGCTTATGTTGCAATTCAAGCTCTTTGTTTTTTTCTTGAAATGCCTGCCATAGTTTTTGTTTTTGAAATTCCTGTTCTTTCCTCAACTGTAAATTTCATATACAGATAATTAAACATATTTAAGAAAGACAAAATATCGAAAACTCACTTCTAAGATTTGTTGATTGATATCTTCCGTATTTGGTTGACCAGTTTGAGAGTTTGTCATTGTTATATTTGCGTTCTCCGATACAACAACAATACCCCGATCTCGAGAAACTGCAGAATCTCGCGTCATTTCTTAAATAAAAATCATTTTTAAGTAATATATAATAATAATATAATAACAGTATTATTAATTTATACATTTAATAAACAAAAAACCAAAATGAAAACCTTAAGCAGTTGATTTGCTGCTTTATCAACAATAAATTTCTTAGTTTTATTTTGAAAATTTTTATACATATAAATATAATAAAAATACATTAAATATAATAATAATATGTTTGTATGTACTTGCAAACGACACCGACAACAGCATAGAACTATATATGTATAAAACAGTGTCGTATGAAAATGTGTAACTGTGTGGTTTTGACATTGAACATGTTATTGATTTAATTCTAAAAATAGAACTTTACTTAAAAAGTATATAAATATATACATAGAAGAGTAGGCTGTTTGTTGTTCAAATGTATTATTTTTTTGTCAAGATCAAAATAAATATTTACTAACTTTTTATTCAGTTCATTTATTCTTAAATAAATAAAAAAAAGCGGTCAAAGAATTTTTTCACCAAAATTTTGGATTATTCACTTTTTTTAACTAACCTTTCATTTGTTTTTTAAGACCACATGCAATAGTTCCAAAATCTCATCATTTAAATTAAGCATTGCAGATACATTCAAAATACGTAAATACTCTTAATCATTTGAAAATAAATAATACACGATGATGAAAAACTAAACTTTATAATAATAATGTTTTTGACATGTCTAAAAATAGAGTATGACGAAAATTGTTTTTATTGCGTTTTTTATTTAATTTTTATTTTCAGTTGAATGTTAAATATATATATATACTTTTTTAAGTTTTCAGATCATTGTACATATTATAATACAACAACAAATTTGTATTACTGTCCAACATTTTTTTATCGCTCCTGTGACATTATTCTATTATTATAATAGGTATATAATAATAATTCATGAATGAGTTTCTTATATATTTATATTTGTATTTATAGAATTTTGTTCCACTTATATATCTGAGCATATAATAATTATTAAAAAGATGAATTTTCTGATTGTTGTAAAAAGTTATATCCACGTTTTCAATAAAGCGCTAAAATTATTTTTTAATTCACTTTATTTTATAAGTTCTTGTTTATTCAGTGCTTTATTTTAAAAAAATCATCTTGAACATTTTCGACGGCAATCAAGATGATGTCACAGAAAACATGTCTTTATGATTCAACATCTAAATATACACTAAATATTGGATTGAGTAGCAAGTATTTCTCTCTGTTTGACTGCCAATTTGACATGTACATTACATATAGCGGCGGCGGCGATAGATATTGGATATGAATGATAGCAAAGAAACTATATGTTGAGAGAGTTACAATTACTCTCTTTTTGATTTTCTTCTATTTTATATATATATTTTCATTTCATAAACAAAAGATAGCAATTTTTAGTGAGATCATTTTGATGAAATATGTTGATAAAGAAACATGAAAATTCGGTTCAATATTTTTCAATCAAACAATTGCAAACCATTTTTTAAAATGGAGCAATTGTTAAATTTGCAAGGTGTTAAAGAAAATAAAAAAAATATAATTTTTATAGGTAGATTCACAACAGAGTATTTTTAACAATGCGCAATAAAAGTTTGCGCACTTGATTTTATTTTCATCAAAACTTGTATAATATACTTTTAGAATATGTATTTTTATATATAAGTTATTTATTTATTTGCAAAGGAAAAAAGACAGTGATTTTAAAAGTAAAATAGATTGTCATACTTAAACATTTATTCATTAAATTGAATTATAATCAATAAGTATGTGCTTTATTTCAGTTTTTGTAGAGTTTTTAAACAATCTATTTTTAGCTGCTTAAATATGCGCAGCTTGTTTAAAAATAGAAAATGAGATTTCAAACAGTGTGGTACATTAATTAATACATATTTTATTTAGGCATACTTCATTTTTGTCGTGCAATATAAAACGTATATGTTGCTCATCTAAAAATAATTATTTTTTATTTTGGTATTTTATCGGTCAGAATTAGTTTATCACAGAAAACCAATATTGTGAATTTATTATAAAATAAAATAATATTTTTCTTGGTACATTTATACAATCAGATAACTTTTCTTTATTTTTTAAATTTTATTTTATAAGTTTTCACGTATTTTTCAGTTCAAGTATTTGTTTAAATGGTATAATTTAAACTCGTGAATTAAAAAGATCAATATGAGACGAATGTTTGTGTTCTTATACATTAATAAAAAAAAATACTTTTTGCATGCATTTGAGCAAAAGTGTAACAAGAATTTTGTCGGAATGATTTTATTTTGATTATAAGTAGGTATCTATTTATAGATATTGTTGCACCATATTGATATATTTTGTGCTATATTTATCAGAGCTTGGTTATCATCATATAATGTTGGTTACTTAGGATGTATACTACGTATGTAAGTATAAAAAAAAGATATAAATAGTTGTGTTGTACAAAATCACCATCACCGTTATTATTTATAAAAGAAACTTGGTTTGATTAGTTTATATTTTTAAAACGGCGTAAAAAGTATTTGTATATAAATATAAAAATACCGATTCTAAAAATAAGCATGTAGGTAATCTTTGAACCTTATAAAATAACATTATAAATGCCAAAAGCTTTAATTAATTCTATTTTCAGTTAAATCTTTTACAATAATGTGACAAAATTTTCTATATTTTGTAAAATTAAGTATAATAAATAAATTGAGTAATAAATAATCATCAGCATGGATAATTTAAGTTCTGCTTTTAGAAATCTTCGCAAATCGAAATGTAATTGCATAGAATTGTAAGCAAGCATCAAAACATTGAAAAAAATAATCATTTTTTTAGATCTATTGCAAATTTAATAATAATAAATTATTTTAAATATTCAATGCGTGTATAAAAATACACTAAACAATTGATAACTTGTTTAACGTACTCTATACGTAAGTTGTAACACACTTGTTTTTACAACAACAACAATTTTTCTAAAATTAGTATCATCATTGTTTTATTATTATAGTAGTATATGGTTAATATCTTACATATAAAGTGCAAAGGAATACACATGCACTACTCATGTAATAGAGTGAACCTATTTATATAATATATATTTACTTAAATAAACCTTATTATAAGTTCATGTACAGTTAGAGAGGAGTACATTCTGTATATAGTTGTTATGTCTATTCAATTTTGTAAATATGATGTAGGTATTTATTATGTTCTATTTTTAGAATTCTCGAAATTCCACCAAAACAGCTAGGAGGTTTATGTATTGCATGTCTATATCATCATGTACATATGATCGTAGATCACGCGCATAATCTGAAGCAAAGTGTTTATTTATTCAGTAAATAAATATATATTGTATAATGTATATGTAGTATATAGTAAGTGAGCGGGAGAGAATATATTTTCAAGGACTTCTGATACGCATTCAATGTGTGTATGTATAGTATACATATATATTATGCCCTGATAACAATTTTACAGAGCCTCACACAACATCTCAAATACTTAATACATATATCTATGCTTTTAGAAGATATAAATATTTAACTCACCTGAATCTGTAATGTTATTCGACATATTTATATTTTTTAAAAATTTACACACTATTTTATGGGTATTTTGATAAAGACAAAGTACAAGTTGAAATTTAAGCAAATGTATATTTCATATGTAAAAGTATGTTTTCTTATAAGATTTTTTCATACTGCGACACAGAAAATTTTCCGTTGTTGATACACAATCTTATCATTTTGTAAGAATTGAAACGTGTAAATAATTTCTACTTTATTTGTTCAAAATATGAAATAAATATTTTTATATTGTGTTTTATTATTTAATTCAATTTTTTGCACTTATTGAATATGCTGTACTTTTATTATTATTATTTCTAGTAGTATCTAGAATTTACTTGTCACAAACATTTATCACCTTTTGTTGTCACACTTTTGTTTCTTTTTTTCTGGCCCAAAACTACCAGGATTACATAGTTTTTTTTTAATATTTTAAATATGCGTAAAATATATAAATGATTAACCATTAAATGATTAGTATGAACTTAATCTGTATTTGTCTTTAGTACAAAACCTAAATATAAGTTTTGTGAAAACTAATTTATTCCTGCTTCTGTTCCTCAGAGAACGAGAAATTCTAGGACAAGTGTATTTGTATATTTTAGGTTGACTAAATATGTTTCGAAAAGTAAAATGAAGAAAATGGTAAATAATAAAAATTAAATTTCATTATCTACTTTGTGGTGTTTCCCGAATAAAATGAAACTAATTAATTTCTTTTGATCGTTGCATATTATTTATGTATGCTTAACACTTGTTTTACACACATTTGGTGACGAAAACTGGAAATTATGATTCCTTTCTGTTACATTACAAATTATTTATTTTAGGAATGATGCAAACTGAATGACACACATCAACATTCAACTGTTGTGTTCCCTCGAATATCAGTTGAGGGTACTTTTTCAAAGAAAGAGTACAGTTTTTCATTTGAAACAAACTATGGAAGATTTTTGTTTTTCTATCTATATATTGATGAATATTTTTAGATACATAATTGATTTAGAACTCCTAAAATCAGCTTGGACATAATATTAAGCCATCATTTAAAAAACTTGTATTTGCTACTCCTATCTATCTTTTAACTTTTGTGAATATGTCGTGTTTCTCATGATCATATCAAATTAAAATATACAGCAAGGCGAATGTAAAGCTGTCAAACACGAAACCAAATCTGACAATATTGTAACATTTACTTTAAAAAAAAAATTTTAAGAATTTTCCTTAACAGATATTTCGTACATATTTTATCTGGAAAAAACAATGTTCTCGTTTTTTAAAAAAAGACCCAAAACCCCAGAGCCAGGTGCTACGGAGACAAAGGGTATGATTAGTATGAAATTTATTTTAAGTGTTACATACATATTTTCCATATACCATAAGCGATTTTTATTTTCCATTTTTTTCTTTTTAGATGAATTTGAAGTAATAAATCGTACTACACCACCTACAATTCCGTTTGAGAGCAATGGAATATATGGTCAAAGTTATCCAGTACTCCCACAACCTGATACGACTGGACCACAACAACTAAGACGATATGAAAGTGTATCGAAGCCAACGCAAACTACAGAGGGAGTTCCATTTAAATTATCTAAACAAGTTGGGAGAGATATGTTTGTTGATAAACTGAAATCACAAATTGATGATCTTGCAAGGACTTTCGATCAAAAAATTTCAAATAACTCTTCTATGGGATATAGCTTTCAGGTGGAAAAAAGTGTCATTTCAGAATGCTAATAAAAAAGTGTCATGAATTATTTAAGTTAAAACCATTTAATAAAAATTGAATTAATATAAATCAAAAACATGCTGCCATAATTATTTATACACACATGAATCATTCAAAATTCCAGGGCTCCAAAAACTTATGACTTAAGATAGATAGATAGATATGACAAGGCACCACCGCGGGCCCCTATGGCCCTATTGTGGTTGTCGCGGGACCATACGATCCCTTGACTTGCCAATGATTAGCAAGAGTGCAAAAACTACTCAGCCATAATTTATTTTTGTTATTTCAATGTGCTCAGCAATTAACTTAATATGAAATCCTTGAAAATATAAAGGATCTGGGAATCCGTTTTCCAAAAGATCTCATCTTAGATTTTGGAGACTAACACAGTCGCATAGGATGTGTTCAGCACTTTCTATTTCCAATCCACAAAATCTACATTTTCTTCAGATGATAACGAAATTTTCCATGTACAGAAAACGCTAATGACTTAAGCATAAGCTTAAAAACTTATGTGACTTACACTTTAACTTAAGTTTTGTGTCAAAGGAATTGTTTGACTTAATTGACTTTGATTAAAACTACAGTTTAAGAAAAAGTTAAATTAAATTTGTTTGAAATTTTTTTAAGAAAAATTGTTTTTTTTAAACAGATAATTAGAAATCAAAATTAAATTGCAATGTTCATTTTCCTTATATTTTTCATCTATATGGATAATTGTTTTTTTTTAATGAAAATGCATTTTAGTTCAGGACAAATTTTCATCTTTAT
The DNA here is from genome assembly GCF_036172545.1 of Culicoides brevitarsis. Classification (NCBI taxonomy): domain Eukaryota; kingdom Metazoa; phylum Arthropoda; class Insecta; order Diptera; family Ceratopogonidae; genus Culicoides; species Culicoides brevitarsis. Next base: position 21,979 of record NW_026973404.1, on the reverse strand, counting down.
TTATATATCTTTCTTAATCAGTACTTTTTTCAACTAAGAGAGAGTGGCTGTTTATGTTTACACTACCTATAGTTAAAGTTAATCTTAATTTATATTATGATGTACTTTTGCTTCTTAATACATTTGATTTAAAGATTTGAACAAAAAATACTTTATCCTTAAAGTTGAAATTACATGCCATTTATTGTATTCTTTTTTTTATACTTAATAAAATAAAATCACTAAAAACTAATTGTAAAAAAATTATTACACTCTGATTACACATTCATAGTTCGACTAATGACAATAAAAATATACATTGCATTCGTTTTTTTGTTTGTTTTTTTATTTTATTAAAAACACAATAAACTATTTGACTAACATTGAAAGAGAACCTATAATAAAGAGATTTTATTTTTTTTTCTCGATACCAAAATAATATAATTTTTAAAGTGTTTCGAAAAGGTACATTCTGCTTTTTGCTTATATGAAAATTTGTTTATGTTTTTTTCTTATACATCTACACACTTATTTTATATTTATTGTATATCCTGTATTGTTGGGCTTACTTGTTAAATATGTAAATATTATGAAATGTATAATTATTGTAATAAAAAAAAGAACTTTCAATCAAATAACGGCTTTTTATTTCGAATTTATTTAAATTAAAACTAAAATATATAATTTTTCATTGACTAATTAAGAGATCAAACTGATTTTTGTATTTCTCATTTAAAAATAGTATTAAATTCTCTTTCAAAATCTTATTGTTAAATATTTATGTTATTTTAAATTAAAAACTGCTCTACATTGTAAGAGTTATCTCCGAGCCTGCCTTCTGAATCATACTACATAATTTTTTTAAAAGTGTTATCAATATGTAGTTTAATACATAAAACCATTAACGCATTGGTTGGACGGACTTAATAATTTTGAAAATAATTTATTTTAAGAAAGGACATTTAAAATGTTTAAAATATTAATTTTGACTGATTAGATATATGTTTTATAATTTATTTACTTATTAGCCGCATTCACACTTTGATTTAAAATATAGCACAAAACATGTTTCGTAAAAATATTTATAATTAGAATGTAATATCATGGCAATGATTTTATTTTTATTTGCAAATTAAGAGTAAGTCAATGAGAAAAAACATAAATGTTGGTCCCATTCTAAATTATAAGGAAGTACGATTTCAACTAAAATAGCAAATAAAGATCATTGTAAAAAAATCAAATCGAATTCAAAAATATGTTTTTATTATTTTATTTAATTTATTTATTTTTTTTTTTGAAGTGACAAATCGTCAAAGTGAAATTTATCATTTAAATTATATTTATGTTTTTTTTTTCAAATACATATACCTATGTATACGTTTTTATATTGTTTTTAAAATTAAATAAAAACTTTGCTTCTTAACTTATTTTTATTAAATATCATTGTTATAAAATGATATCAATTGGTGGTATCAATTTTTAGATCATAAAATAATTTATAAGATAAAAGCTACAATTATAAGCATATTAAAAGAAAATAATTTGAAGTATGGTGGCCGTCAACTCAAAGCAGTATTCTAAAGCACTCTTATGTTCAATATCTCCTACCTATTTGACAAAATAAGATCATGGTATAATGGCAACGAGTTTATAATTAATAATTTTTAATTGTGTATGAGCATGATTGAATTAGTGTTTTAAAAACATTGAAAAGTTTTGGTTTGAACAAGTTTTATATACGTACATGAAATTTATAGGCACTGATATTCTTTAATGAAGAAAGTCGTTTTCTTTCAAAAGCTGAAGAATACGTTTGATAGTGATAGTATTGTCAATGATAAACTCAGATAAATCGTATTAGGTAGTCCTCTGGGGTACTTTGTAGAATCTAATACAATATATTTATTGTTTATGTCGTTATTTTATACAGTGTAAAACACTTACAAGAATAGACTTTTACAGTTATCAGTTACATTTATGATGTTTCGTAAGGTATCTAATTTTGTCTCATTTTATATGTATGTATCTATTTATATTTCTGTACATATAATATAAATAGTTTTACGAAAGGGATTAACTTTTTTTATAATATATTTATATTTGATTTTATACATTTTTGATTGCATACGACTTAAATATAAGAATATTTACTTAACAAAAACCATAATGATTATTCAAAGTACATGCTACTCTGATTGTTGCTTTAGTACTTGCAGGACATCTTAAAGTGCCCAGCACATTTTTAGTCAACTGGTGCTTGATTATTTCCAGTTGAAGAATTACTTTCTCGTTTCACAAAACTAAAATTGAACTCAGAAATTATTTTTGTCTCAGTGTTATCTGCTTTTGTAATATCAGTTTTATCGGAAGAATTCGTTTTATTTTCTACTGCGACCATCTTAGAAGTTGTGGACTCCCTAATAATATCGCTTTTTTGATTTACAGTACAATTTACTTGTGATTCTCCTGAAGTACTACACATACTCAAAAGTGTATTTGTGGCTGCTGAAATATGTTGTTGGTACAAAGAAGTATAAGTATGAGGATGATATGGGTGAGTATATACAGGCGATGGAAGGATAGTAGAGGTGGTTCTTGTTGTTGTTTTGTTTTCATTTATATTATTATCAATACTTGTTTGATTATTGTTGTTGCTGTTGTTAAGATTTCCAGTAATATCATTGCTGCTTAAAAGTGGCGATGAAGAAACTTCTTGCTAATCTTGCACCAAACGATAAATATGATGTTGAGCTCCATGCTCTGAGGTAGACACCTCAAATACGAACGCAATGCATAATAATGTTTCTTGAGTTTCTTTATTAGAAATAACCTAGTATACGAAAATATAAATAAAAAATTCTTCAAATAATATTATTAATCAAAATATTTGTTTACCTGCAAAATGGTGAAATTTTCTAAAACACTATTCATCATATATTTTTCTGGCAAATGTTTCAATTTATTAATGAAGTTGATCATGTAGTCGCACATAGGAGATCGATTTATACGATAAACGAATCGGCCGTTTTCTAAATGTGAATACTCAGTTTCAACTTTCTCCACCACCTGTTTTCCGAAGGAGCAAACTTTGGTTGAACAGGATATTACAATGTTGTCGTTGCTCTCATAACTAAAAATTACGTTATTTAATAATGTATATGGCAGTGATTTACAAAATATCACTTACTGACTACTCACGCCATAAAAGGCACCGGTATCATTTTGTACATTCGTATTTAAATCCGCCCAAAATTTGACAAGGAAAAACGAATTTTGTGGTCCTTTCTCGTATAATTCCTTGAGTCCACCAGTTTTTTGCGGGAATTTATCATAAATTTCCTTCACATCTACCGGCTAAAATTAAAAATGAAAGAATTACATATTCATTAAGTACATGCAACAAAACTATAAACCGAAATTTCTATGAAAATGTTTCACATAGAAAATACATTAATTTTTTAAATGATAAAAAATTACCTCTAGTACTGCGTGAGTAGGCTGTTCTCCTATATGCACAAATAAATGTTTATGGTACTACAAAATTATAAAATTAATAAAACTAAACTTTATTTTAGAGATAAATATGTTTTTGTTATACATACCGCTTCCTCAACACGTAATTCCAAATATGCTGAAAATTCTACTAATCTAAATTTGTGCGTAGCTATGGATCGTCCTTCCCATGTGTGGGCTGCTGGAAGATTACTGTCACCTGGCACGATTGCACCACCTGCTTTACCAGGCCCATAGCAGCCGGGACCGAATGGCTTGATGTCTTGTGATGTACTTGGACCTGTTAGCCCAGGTTGCCAAAATTGCTAAAAAAAAAGATAAAAAAAACAAACAATTAAACAGTATAAGAATATATAGGGCTGCATGAATTTTATTAGCGAGCGTTATAGACAAATGCGAGCATTTTCGAAGCACACACAAAATGTTATGGTGATTCACCAGGCACGTTTGAATGCAATTTTATCAGTATCTGAAATTGGGAAATTCGGTTAAAAAATAGTAGGTACTTACCAAATTACAAGAATATGATTCAGTTTATTTCTATCTATTTTTTAGTAATTTATGTACTTAGTAATAAGAAAAAAATTTCAACAAAAAATTCATGATTTCAATGATGTTTTTTTTTATTTGTAATAAATAATACATTAAATGTAATTGATTAAAGTATGTATGATTAATTAGGTATGAATTAAAGTTACTTAGGAATTGGATTAAATTGCAGTAAGAATGAGTTACAAGGTAAACCACATTGTTTGGAACTTTTGTGTTAGACATATTGTATCAAAAGAAAGAAAACTTTTTATCTTGTTTGATGAATTTCATATATGACATCTAAAAATTGATTGCGAATAAAATAAACTACCTATTGTCAGATTATTGCTTACTGTGGAATAAGAGAAACAGGAAGGATTCGATAAGTGGTGGTGGTGTGAATACCCCTTTTGAGGTACTAATTGCGCACTTGGTATGCTCGATATTGTCTGTAACGCTTTAACATCTCCGATTGAGCGATCCTTTGTATATTTTTAATTATAATAAATTACAATCACTTTATATTATGCTGTAAGTACTTACCACTTTCATTTTCGCTTGTAGCTCACGTAACTTTCTTCTAGCTAGTACTTGAATATGAGAACTAACTTGTTTTCGCGTCCTTGTTTTTCCTGTTCGTATTTTGATATAACGGGCAATAAGCTCATTTCGTCCTGTAAAAAAACAAATTTTTTTCAAGGTAATTAAATGATTACAATTAAACTTAAAATCTTTTAGTTAATGATCTTTTTCATTGGACTTCTGTAACTGCTTAGGACTTATGACAAAATAATTAAAAATAAAATGTCAAATACATTTATGCAATTCAGAAATGAATGAAAAAGAACCTCTTTAACGATATCATATTTCTATTTACAAGTAATGTATCATTTGAAACGTATGTAAGATAATATTTTTTACTTTTTTGTAAATGAAAAAAATGTTAGTAAATGTTTTTCCTATCAATTTTAAAAAACATTAGTTTAACAATAACCACCCAGCTCACTTTTTCCAAAAATCCAAGAATTCAATAATGGAATAAGAATAATGGAATGGTCATTTAAGTATTTGAACCTTCAAAACATATGAAATATCAAAATTTTTTTGTTAAACTTTTATACTTTTTTTCTTGTTATACTTTGTTATAGTTGTGATACTTTGTAAATTTTAATAACTTAGACTAAATTTCATAGAAAAATAATTGAAAAATAGTTTTGGTAATATTTGGTAAATTTTAGGTTTTTAAATTTACGCATTTTAGTAGGATTAATATTTTTTTGATTAGCTTTTTATTGAGGTAAGGTTTTGTAATTGTTATATAAACAATTAAACTTTAAATTAAATATATGTTTTCAAAATGAAGAAGAAATCTGCAGGGCTCAAACTAAAGTTTTGTAAAAAGTCAAATTCAATTTGCTTTTGCAAAAAAAGTCAAGAAAAAGTCGAATTAAGCAAAATACAATATTGCTTTTCTAAAAGCAAAAGCAATTGTTTTTAAAAACTTTTGCTTAAGTCAAAGCAATAGCAATAAAGCAAAAGCAAAAGTCGAAAGCGGTTTAAGCCCTGGAAATCTGATTTCATATGGCATATGACACGTGATTAATATATAAAAACTAACATACCAAGATTTAAAAAATGTACTGTCACATAAATAAAATATACTTGTTGCCATAAATATTTTTTATATTCTGCTTTTTCGAAAAAGTCCTTGATATTTTGGTATTTTTATAAGCTGTCTTAACAAAGTATTAAATTTTTTTGCCGGGCACACATGTTTATCTAAGTTTTATTGTGTTGTGCAACAGTGTCACTGCTATTTTTATGCCAGTACAAAAATTACAGCAAAATCACATAAAACTTATTCGGGTTCGAATAAGAACTAGTACATTTGGTTCGAAAACGACATTTAGGCTTTAGGAAAATACATATATGTACTTTTATCTTGTTATCAATGCAACTATGTCAATAAAAACGCCTGCTTTGATACATTTCTGTAAATCCTATAGAAAGTATTTCTCATTTTCAGAATCTTTTGACGCAATAGTAGGCATAATATTTTATTAAGATATTCAACATATGGTTTTGAAGATCTTTGACAATCATAAAAGAGAACTTAGAATCCGTATTTGATATTCTGTTCTTATATTAATAAGCTCTCTTCCATTCTTCCTTGGTTAATTTATGTATTTTATCTAGTCTATTGTATAACATAATTTCTTATACTTTCTTCAACCATGAGGTCAAGCAAATAAGGTTTTGGAATGTATCTTGCTTTAATTTAATTTGAATATTAATAAAGAAATTGAATATTAATATTGTGATATTGTGAAAAATGCAAAAAAATAGAACAAATGTTTTCTTATTCAAATGTGTTTCTTTAAAATAAATTTTATTAGGTTGGTACTCTCAAATGTTTTTTTTTTTTATAAAATCATGCAATAAATAACATTATAGTTTATTTTTTTGCAGATAAACGCTCAAAACTTATTTTAAAATTGCTTTTTTTTACTTTTGTTTTATCATAATCGCACGATAGCACAGCAATCTATTTACATAACTTAAGGTTTTTAAAAAACTTATATCACAATATAATGATAACATGTTATACGAAGAAAATGATTACAAAAACGACAGGTATGTCAAGAATTATATGATGAAAGTATGTTTTTCTTTATCTCACATTTTTATTACTAAAGAATTTTTGCTGTAGGATAAACAATGAACATGCTCTTTATTTACATAACTGACATGAGCTAACAATTGTTTAAAGTTAAACGTGAATTACTTGTTATAAAATTCGAAGATTTATAGCTATAAAAATATAATTAAATTTTATATACATTTTTACACATAAGCGATGCTTTATTTTCAAACAAAATAATAATTTTTATCATTTTATATTGACATATTTTTTAAAATTGTATTTTGCACTAGTTTTACTTTTTTCAAATCAGTAGTCAAATAGAATAGGTACAAATCACATTAGACAGTATTGATGGTGCATATGTAAGCATACGAAACAACTTTATTTTAGAATGAAATGAATACCACCAGTCTAACAAATAATCAAACTAAATAAGGAATTTGTTCTTTGCATTGTTGTTGAAACCTAAGCTTCAACTATGTTTCCACACAAACAGTTTCTTATTACTATTTTGCCTGTTTCACATTGCTCATACATTTTTGTGTTTATGGGTAGTCGTGATAAAATAAAAATATACAATATTTTGCCTAATATTTTGATTTATTCCATCATTGGTTTAAATTAAGTAAAGGACAGTTAAAAAAGAGATAAATACTATATAGTGCTAATATAATACAGACAGACAAACAAATGGGATAATCACATACAGCTTTTATTTTAGGTCATTTTGTACATTTGTTTTGTTAAATATGATCATTTAATAAACAGACATCATGAAAACGCAAAAAATAAAATTATTATTTATTTTCTACAAGTGTTTGTTTCTGTACTACTTAAGATTTCATTTTATATGAGATGGCAAATGTTGATTCACCAACAATTCTGTATGACGAATACTTTTTATACTTATAAACGTTTTAAATTAACATTGTATTTGTAATTATTACTCAATTAAGTATAAAAGTTTTTTATAGTTCTTTTCTTGTTTACATCAATCAACGAAAATTGTTCAACTGAAAGATTTTAATTCAACATATCTCTTTTTTATTATCTTTTCTTTATTTGTACGTATGTTAGCTACTAATTTTTAATTTTTATGTTGTTAAAAACAATAATTTATTATGTTAACAATGACCTACTATGAGGAAGATTTGTCTCATTAATGATAGTTTCATAGTTTCAATTGTTGATTTTAATTGACATATGAACTTTATCACTTTTAATGCTGATAAATTAAGTCAAAAAATTATAAAAACAGATGATTTAAAAAAATATACATATGGGTAATTTCACGAAGAATTACGGAAAATCACAACTTTGCCAAATCAAAAATCTAAGATACCTATTTTCCCTCTAGAGCACAAAAAAATGAGAAAATTTTGTTCTAGCGAAACTCTCTGGCGGTTAATTTTCTGAGATTTTCTTCAGAAACCAATTTCACTGTACAGTAAAATGTATGAAAGACGGGACATTTTTGGCTTTCACGGAGTAATGGTTCATTTCCGACCATATGTTTCATGGAAAAAAATTATCTACTTGACATGGCAAACAATTCCAGTGAAAAAAAAATTGAAAAAGTTCGACCTATACCTATGAAAATTGAATGAATGTTGCGGCAAATGAATTGTTGCGTTAGAAAATCCAAAAAAGTGTATTTAAGGCCCCTTTTTTTGCCAATTTTGTTTCTGAAGAAAAACTGGTAAAACTAACCGCCATAGAGTTTCGCTAGAACAAAAGTTTCTTATTTTTTCATGCTTTAGATGGAAAATATCTTAGATTTTTGATTTGGTGAAGTTGTGATTTTCCGTGATTCCTCGTGAAATGACCCATATATAAAGGATATATGCATATATATAAATATATGATACATACATAATGAATGATTGGTTTAAATTTGACTTCAATTTTTCCTGAAGTTCAATGGGAAAACATTACGAATAAAAGAAAATTTTCTGATATCACATGTTGAGTGTAAAAGACAAAAAATAGAAATACCATATTTAATAAATATTTCTACTTGTTTTTAGTTGTTTGTCGACTTAAAATATTATAATTCTTGGTAGTATGAAGAGCAATAAGGACACTATGAGAGCGTCATTGTACGGAAAGTTTTTGGCATAGGAGCAACATTTAGCAATAAAATAAAATATCTAGACAGTGTGTTTTCAGAAATTCGTCTATGTTCGTAAGTATGTGTGTGACTCTTTCTAATAATAAAATAAAACACCGAAAGTTTGTGTAGCGTCTAACTGTATTGTTCTCATTGCTAGCCAGAAAAGTTTTATCATCGACAAAGGATGTATGTATAGCGTAGGTATAAATAATATGCGAGTGTAAAGTAGAACAAAAACAGAGGACGACGCGTATGAAAATAAAAGGCATTTTCATTCACAAAAGGGGATATATCTATGGGTAGAATATGGAGAAATATAAAACTATGCCAAGAATGTGCAATTAGTAAATGTTGTATAAGATGTATATACGCTTTATGCTTTTAATATCGCAATGTATGTTGCATGTAAAAGCGCCTTTGCTTGCTTATAATATGGCCGTAAGGCTGTTTTTCTTTGTTTCCAAGTGTTTATCGCAATCAAAGGGGGCGACTTCTTTATCTTGAATAAAAATACATTTCTGTTCGGTATTTTACCCCTTTGAAGGATCAACAAAGGGCAAGACCGTTTTATATTATTATGTATTTTGGGTGTCCCTGAAATAGAGACACATTTTTGCGTTGAAATTCAAGTATGAAGAAACATAAGAAAATTGTCAGCAACAATCTCACTGTAATATCAAAAACTCGAACATACTTGCAAGTGGTCAGTACAGGATACTAACAAATTCCATATAATTGTAATAATTCATTGCTTTTCAGTTGACAGAGAACTATTTAAATAAAAAGGTGTGTTGTGCACTAAAACATCAAAAGAAGCAAAGGGCTGTAAGTGTAATAAAATAAAATATTCTCATTTTAACAGACAAGAATAAAATGATATTAAAATACCAGAATACAATATCGACTGTATTTTTGTTTTCTCGAACCAAACTTTGGTTAAACATTATTCTAAATAGTAAAATATAAAGGAAAAAAATTATCACTTTGTCCATTTTAATATTTTTTGTCTTTTTCTTCTTATCATTTTCGAAAACTCTTACCAACTTTCACAAAGCTTAATTTTTATCTGTACTTCAAAGGAAAATCCAAGGATAAGAAATATGCGAGGTTTTATATTTGAATTTATATACAATTTTTTGTCTCTATTCTGATATACATACCACAATGTAAGTGTAAAAAAAATATTTAAGAAGTCCAAAAATTTCAAAATAACTGCAAGTTACTTGTTACTTCAGGTTACTATGTTACTTCAAAAATATATTTAAAAAAAAATATTGCTTCAATCCATAAAGTAAAATATATTTTTATGAAAAGACTTTATTTTGGCATTGCTAGACAATTGAAAAAATGAAATCATTTACTACTACAAAGAATGCATGTATTACCATTATCTATAAACTTTATCGGTCACCACTTAATTTATTGATATGTGTTTCCTGTCAAACAAATATGAATTCCATAAAGTATTTCATAGCATTATATTCCTAATATAATATTAGCAAATGTCTAAACAGAAACTAATTGATAATACATACATACTTCATTATAGTCGTATTTTTTGTTAATTTCAGTTTAATATTTTTTTAATTGCTTTAACATTTAGACAAAATTTTATTGGCATTGTTAAATATTGCCGCAAAACATACATAATTATTGAAATAAAGTCGTAACTTACCATACATTTTCCCCTCCTCTGATAATATAATTTTTCTTCTACCGCATGGTGGATATATGGCAAGTGCTTCTTGGAAGCTTTGTTCTATATCTGGACTCCAGACACCTTCAGCATCTGCTGAATTAAGGTCTTTTTCGTCCTGTGAAAATAGCAAATTAAAACAAAATTCGTTAAACGATAACAATCATAATTCAAGTTACTTACATCACTAACGTCACTCATATCACCCACATCTAAATGTTTAACATCTACATTGCCGGCATCGGCCGGAATCAACGTACCCGCTGATCCGGCCCCAACCGGTGTCCACCGCGAAGAAATGGTGCCGGTTCCTAGTCCACTATCTAGAATGAAAAATATATATGTTAATTAGGTATTTGCTTTATTTTTTTTTAATAAAATTTAAAAAAAAACGATGCCTAATTAATATCGCATTTTTGATTTGTTTTAAGAAAACCCGAATCACTAGTCAACCCTACCAATTATTTTTGTTGCATTTATTTTTTAAATTTGTATAATTTTTCACATGTATTCCCGAATCTATATTCTGTTTTTATGAAAAATAATAAAATAAAATTGTTGAACAATGCGCAACATGATTCTCTTGTAAATGGATGAAATTAACCCTATAACAGTCCTACGCCTCATCGTTTGTCTGTCAGTGTCTAGCTTTTAAAATACACCCATATTATGTATGTAGTAAGTAAGTTGTTCGAATTTTGAACACAGAGACGTCATAGCAAAACAATGATGATGATGTTGATGGGTAGGTAATTCGGTTGTATTTTATTACAATGAATTTGATGGACTACGTTTTCGTGCCTGTAAAAAATATTTTCGCTTTCACATAGAAAAAATATTGTAATGTGATACGATACGACGACACTTTTTTCGTTATATGTCGGTACGGCAGTCATTTTGGTATGATATAGAGTCCCGTTATTTTTTATTTTATTATTAATAAAATTATTATAATATAAATTCAATGAATGCTTCACATTTTTGAACCCATTCTTGCTGAGGGTTCAAGTAAAATGATAAAAAAAAATGATGAAACTTAATTGAAATTTGAAAAATTGTTTGCGCTCCCAAAAAACAGAAATATTTTTCCACATGATGTATTTTCAATTATTCGAATGCACTCTTTTAATGTTTTTGTTATTGGCTATAAAAACAGTTCATTCATCAAAATGTGACGATGGTATTACGTACATTAATTTACTTACGCGTACCTAGATTAGATAGGCAGACCGTTGATGTACTACTAGTGAACAGGTTAGTAACTGGCTCTAAAACACGGTGGTTAGATAAAACAAATTATGCACAACAAAATGCACAGTGCACAGTTAAAAAAAGAAAAAATTACTGCGATGAAAACAATATATACATAGTTTCATATCCACAATGTGAGAAAAAAGAGAATCCGTTTACTAAATGTGTTTTTTACGGTTGAACAACTAGAAGTTTTTTTTAAATTTTCGCATTCGATATTTTCGTCTAATGTTGGTTTCCAAGAAATCAGGATATCAGGAAAAGAAAAAAAATAAATATGGGTTATTGAACTTATTGTTTTGATTTCCATTTTTTTTATTACAAATGGTTCATCACTAGAAAATTGACTTCTTTTAAAATTATAGTGCTAAATTTTAAAGCTATAGTAAAAAAACAAAGAAACTACCTTTACTACACGTATGGATGCATAGTAAAACAGGTTTTACAACTTTTTATATTTCAATACTTCTTTTCAACTAAATATGAAACTATACCCTAGTATCCATATATGAAACATGCTGTAATATTTTTCTTGAAATATTAGTGTATTAGAACTTTTCCTTTACTAATTAATTCGCCTTAAAGAAAGTAAACAAATTTCAATAAGCTTCTTCATTTACATATCTGATTTAACTACAAAACATGTACAAATCACATTTGATAAATGCGAATCAGGTAAATAATTTATGTTTTTGGTTTTTATATTCAATAGATATGTTATTGTGTCAGTGCATTGCGTTATATAACACTTCAACAGAGAAAAACATAAAAAAGAAAATTATTTTTACAAATTTTACGCAGAGTCATGTATAATAACGTTTTGGTATAAACTTTAGCTAATCATTGATATTCACCCCTTTGAAGCTACATCGAAATACATTTAAAAAAATATTCGAGAATGCATCAAATGCAATTCTCTTTAAAGTATAAAACTCATATATTTTTTATCAGATAAAAATGAAAACACACGTGTGTTTGTTTGGTATTGATATTAGTATTGAGTGGATTTCGATTGTATATGTATTTGAAGTAATTTTAAGAATTTCCTATGCATTTATTCATAACAAAATTTGGATAGTTGATATTCATTTGCTATGATGCATAAAACATTACATAATGTTCATACTCGCACAACGTATTTACTTTAGGGAACACACAATGGAAATTTTACGTTAAATACGTTGAAAAACTACAACAGCTGTTCAATAGTATTATTATACCTAGCGTTTTCGACGATATAGATTGTTTACGTTTTCCGTTTAAAAACTAAAAACGTAATTCAAGGGGAAAACTATTACAGTTTTTTTGTTAGTTTAATACATAGACATATAAGACTGTAGTTTACTCATATTTTCTATTTAAGAATTTATCTACAAAATGTGAAGTTAATTCACAATTTTATAAACATTCTAACCAGTACATAAGCAAAAGCAGAAAAAATTGTAATTTTACAATACTGAAATTGATCCGAAAAAAAGAAAAACACGAAGTTCGATGACCCTTCTTTGAAAAATTCTTTTAAAAAGCTTTTTATACATTTTCAGATTTTTAAGTCAGATAAATTTTCTTTTAGTAAAATGTCAAAAGTTATTTCTTAAAAAAAGGTTTAAAGGTGTGCAATAAGCATGTTTGTGTCTATTTCAGTAAATTACCATTGGAAATGAAAGTTAATGAATTGGTTTTTATCTTCTTTAAATATGAGGCCGTAACTTACTTCTTAATTTTTTTCATTCAACCATTTTTAATGTTTTGAACTAAATTTGCATATTCATTCGTCGTTAAATCTTGAAAAAAACGAGTTAGATGTTGTATAGAAACTCTACTGAACACTTGCTTTAGAAGCGAAATTAGCTTAACTTTGAATAAATATTTTTTTTATTTTGATTTCGAAGAAATTATCATGACCAGCATGTCAAAATTTACTGTTATTCACTGCTACCCATACACATGTTTTGTAGGTATTTATGTTTAAATATACTTCTTGGAAAATAAAATGATCTCTTAGACGTTCGAATACAAGGTTTATTATATGTATGATATATATAAAAATATAAACCATGTAACTTTATTTTTATACGTTATCTTGTTGTATTAATTATTTTTTTTTGTAATTTTTTATTTTTGTTTATTCATAACTTCATAACTTTTAGGCAATTAAAAGGAAAATTTTGTTGTTATTAATTTTTATATCCTGTGATCTGTAAAGCTTTCATATTAGTAGTCCAGATGTGAGTTTAGTTTCATATTCATTATTATGTGTTATAAGTTGCTAGCGTTCACATTATGAATGCTCACGTGCATTTTTATTGCCTTCTGTCTGGATACACACGAACCAAACAGATATATTTTGAAAAAATAGGGTAAAATCTAACATGTCCTTTCCGTTTATATATATTATACCTATTTATGCAAGCGGGACTAATGTTTTATATAGCATACGTTCAACAGAAAAACACCCCCTAAGTATATAGAAAAATAATAATATCGGGGTTGGAATTTAAAGAATTTTATACATTTTGCATATTTTAATACGTCATTCCATTGAATATTATTAAAGCATAGGACATGCGACTTCTGCAGTATTTATGTGTGACAGTTGTAGTGAAAAATAGTTTCGTGCATGTGTGTAAAGCTATACGTTTTATTAATAATGATAAAGAATACTAATAATAAAAAAATTATTTGGTTCATAAATGTTAAAATTTTTCTAGTTATTATACTATATGTTATAATAAACCTTCACAAATAAGCGAATTATTTGTGCGGTCCATCAGTGCATTAAAATTTAATTAAAAAAGCTTGAGGAATGTATACTTTTTATTTTTCAAAGAATTTTCTATAAATTTTCTTACTTTTAACATATTTTTTGTAGGATATTTGAGCGTTACTTATACTAAAAAAATTGAAATTAAGCCTTTCAGACTTAGTTTGTTCTTGTATTTTACGAACTTAATCTTTTTACATATAAAAATCAAAACAATCAAAAAATAAAGTGTTTTATAAAAAATAAGAATAATAATGTATAACAATGGTGCATTCAAACATGATTCATCAAATATGATGGTGTGTGTGTAACTCTCTTAAAAAAAGAATGAAAAAAACAGAAACGAACAAAATCTTTTCAAAAGTAAAAATCAAAATGATTTGAACCAATCCTATTTATACCACTGTTTGTTTCTCTTCTCCTTTTCGTTTTATTTTGTTTCAAACGAAGAAAATGTAATACAGTGAAAATTCTATCATAGGGCAATTCTGTTTCTCTTCTCCTTTTCGTCTAAAATATGATAATTTGTTTTATTTTTTCAAACGAAGAAAATGTAATATTAAATTTTATTTGTTCATGTCTCTTGATTCGAAGCTTGATTTCTTAGTCTACCTCTGTTATATATAGCGAAGATACGTTAAAAAAAGTTGTTCCACATCTTAAACGTACACACTACATAACTTGCTCTAACCTTTTTCTAATTCTATTCAATATTAAACCTGTTTATTTTATTCTGTATAGTTTATGTTTGTCACTACACCGCATCAGTCATGTAGACGAATACTTATAAAATAAAGATAGTAATACATAGATATGTATATATGTAATATTACTTTTATGAAAAGAGTCAAGTTTAAAAGTTGCAACAACAACCATTATTTTATTATTCTTATATTTTTTAGCTGTTAAATGAAAAACTGTTGACTAAAATAAAACTTACTTAGGTTTATCTGATGCATCTCAGACGTATGTGTACAAATAAGAAAAAAAGAAGCTTATGTATAAGTACAAACTAAAATAAAAGTGAAAAACACAAGTTTTTATTGTCTAATCACTTTAAAGGCTGTTTTTATTTAAAATTGGTAAAAAATAGTCTTTGATAGGTAGAGTTGAAGGGTTAGAGATATTTTTTATGTACTTTATATGTGAATAACTCTATCAATCTTTGATTTCGTAAAAAATAAAACTTTATAAAAGTAATTCTTAGTGGTTCTTAGTAAAAAAAAATATGCAAATGTCAAATAACACTTAAATCAAGTGTATGATGACTCATTGTCAAATAAGTATAGGAAACAAAAAAGGAAATATTCAACGTTTAGTGTGAATATATATTTAAAGATACTTTGAAAATGCTTTCTATGTGTATTTTTTTTGCTATATGATGAAAACTTACTATGTACTGGTTTTTAATTGGTTCTGATTGAATGATTTATTCACGGTACGACTCAATTATATTTTATTTTTTATTGTTTATCTTTCTAACCGAATTTTGAAGCATAAAATACAAAGATCAAATCCTTGCTGTACCTATATGAAATAATTATATGTTTACTATTATTGTATGTATAGATGTACAAATTTATTTCAAAGAAGTATAAAAAATAAAGAAATGAAAAAAGAAATCCATTTAAAACTGGTTTTCGCCTTTCTCTTGTTATTGTACTTATAAATAAATGCACTTTTGTTCTATCTACACATACATTATTATGTACATTGTACATATGTCTCAATGTTATGCGAAGAGTAAAAGACTACCCATTTAATACTACTAGGTATAAAAAAACACGAAAATCAGAAATTATAATTTTCAAAAGTTTCAAATGCATAAAATATGTATTTGAAAAAGAGAAGAATAACTACAAAGTTGTTTCTGATGTTCCACAATAGACAATGTGTATGATAAAAATTTGACTGATAATAAAATCGATTGAAATTTCTAGGCCAAAACTAGAGATAAGAATGCCTTGGATATTTACAGCAATTTTTAGTATCTTTTGTACAAAATTCCATAACTGATACAGACGTAATTAAATACATATAAAATTAAATAAATTTAATTCCTTAGAATAGAACGAAATTTAGCTTTAATTAAATTAATAAGTATCCTTCGAAATATGTTCTTTACAAAAAAAAAAGTAAATCTATGTAATAGCTAGGTTTTAATGATATAAATGAATTTTAGCTAATCAGATAGTAATCACAAATAATTATTTACAGATTTGTCAAATATCTTGTTTTGTTTAAGTTAAGTTCATTTAAATAACTTTACGTGATCTTTCGGTAATCAAACAAAACGTTCTTACTTATAAACGTGTTACATTTTCCTTTTTAAATGTCTATTGTCTAACAAACAAAAAATACAAAATCATGCATCATTTTTCTGATAAAAAATATTCGTACATCTACACATTTACTAACAGTGAATTTCGATGTACATGTATAGCAATGACTCACGATCAAGTTTTAGATTTTATTATCCATGAAGAAAATAGACTGGTTATAGGCGACAGTAGATATAGAAACTTAAATAAGCTGTTTTTAAAGTTTGATTATTTATTTATTTAAAAGAAGTCAATTATAATTGGCAAATTTATTCTAGATGTTTTTTGTCTAGTCCCTCTTAGTCATTATTCGATTGATATAAAATAAAATAATAAATCGATTCATACCTCCTGTAATTAGCATTTAATCCGTTATTAATAATTGTATAGTCAACTACACCATTTACTTGGATCCAAACACTTTAACAAAGCAAAATTTGCAACTCGTGTATTATATTTATTTACGTATTTATTCAAACTGAATCGTTTAATGATTTTAGAACAAACTTAAGAATTTTTCGTCAAAGTATCGTAACAAAAACGCGTATGTTTTGTTTCTTAAATAAGAAATTACGAAAATTCTATTCACGTAGCTCTATTCTTTCTACTTGATATATAGCTTTTTTTTAGTTAAGAACTTCAGCTTAACACGTCAACAATATTAATGTAGTGAAATACACAATTTTCATTTGAAGTTACATATGTTTAATATTGTACGCTCAACAATTTTTGTATGTTTCTTAGATTTTTTTATTCCTTTTTTTCTTCAATGTTGTCACCTTGTCACTGAAATATTGATGAAAAAAGAATTGTGAACTGATTCATACATGCGTTATACTCAATTTATGCAACAGGTTTTTCTTTTTTTTACAGTGAATTGTGAATGATTTTTATATATTTTTTTGGATTATTTTCCAATATTATATTTAAGAAAATTGCTCTGATTCATCATTATATTTTTAAAAAAAATGTAAAACACAAATGTTACGTAATGTATATGTATTTTATGTACATTAGATTTTATGCTGTTTAATGTGAACACTCAATTGTATAGGTAGTAAGATTTGCCCACAAAACACTTTTTTAGGTTTTTTTCTTTGCGTTCTATATGATTAAATAATAAGAAAGGCTGTTCCTATTTGATTATTTATATGCCTAGATATTCGATATGCCTGTAAAACGTGTAATCTATATTTTAAAAAATTTGCAGAAATAATAAAGTTTCATACAATTAATTTATTTTTTTAAAGATTATAGTAGACTCTCTTATTATTTAATATATATCGCTTTGAGTTTTTTTTAATTGTAAAAATATTTTGTTTAGTGCAACTTTACACTTTGCATTTCTGTATTTACTAACGATGATCTTTTATATATTCATTTTGTGCGAATAATTTTACCTACATAAATAAAATGCGCGTCTGTATTTTCAATATATTTATATACATATAAAACAAAAAGTGATCGTACATGTACACCTTTTGAATGTTTTTGGATATTTTTTGAACTTCTTTTTAAACGAACACTTCTATTAAAATTTTATTTGCAATTATATTTTTAATTTACGTTTTTTAAGTAACAAAATATTGTATAAATAAGGGTAATGAAATTAATATAAGTTTTTATGAGCACAGCTGAAGCGTACGTTCGGATATACAAAGCGTCACTAAATTGTGTTAGTTAGGTAAAAGAAACCTGAGTAAGCAGACAAACTAAGTAACGAGAATCAATTCATCCATTCATAATATTTTTTTTATATCATATATGTGTGTAAATGTGTGCGTGAACTCAAATGTGTTGAACTACATGAACGTTTTGTGGTAAATGAAATTGTTGTTCGCGATAGTTCGTGCTTGTATATGTTACTATTTAGAGACGAAAGGTTTAAATGAAACAATAAAATGAACTGAATTGGTACGAAAAAAATTCTAATTAATAAAATGACAGCTATTTCAACTAAGGAATTTAAAAGAACAAATTTTTTTAACTTACCGCTTCTTAAGCACTTACTGCTCTTATATTACCGAATCGTTTTAAAGAATTGAAAAATCAAGTATTGACAATTAATGTCATGTAATTTTCCTAATGAAAAATGGGGAAAACCATTGACTCACAATACATACAATTTAAAAAATATAGAAACAACGTGAACGTTCAGAAGCTATTCTACGTGAAAAACTGAATTCAATGTCAAAGTAACTCTCTTCGTCTTTTATAACAAGTAGGTACATGATTGAGCACGTCTATCTAACTCAAAATTTTCTATACATTGGTAAAATATTGTTCATTTTTTCATCTAACACAACAAATTTATTCATTTCATTCAACGCATTCATGTATTTATAACATGTATGTTGCGCAAATAATGTATTTGTATACATGCTTTAATAAATATAAACTTGTTTTAATGCTTTGTTTCCATTCGGTATAGTAGTGTCAGTATATTGAAAGTTGTATTTTTATTCCGTACTATACTCAAATGTTATAAAGTGGGTTCTCGAAAATGAATCGCATATAGTATATAACACAATTTCAAGACTAATACATTGAACATGACTGTCGTTGTTTTTTTTAATAAATGATCTTTTTTGTGTATGAGATGAAAATGTAAATTAGTTTAAAATATTAATCAGGAACAAAATATGGCCTACAAAATCAATATATACATAACAGTAATAATAGTATTAAAAGGTTATAAATAAAAATACTTTGATAAAAATAATTATTTTTGGACTATACATTTTTGATTTAATTCAAAAATTGAACATGCGGTAGCGTCACAAGAATACTACACAAGAAAAAACATATAGGTACATTGCAAAAGTCATTTTTATAGAGAACCTACGAAAATGACTAAATGCACGGGTATTAATAACTAACTAATGAATTACTTACGTACATGCTACGTTTCTTGTGCCTCACTATAAGCATGCAAGATACGAAGAAGTATTCATTTCACTAATGAAAACATGTAAACGTCAATATACACCGCAGTTATAGTGATTTCCGCATATCTTTTATAAGTAAATTATTATTTTATTTATAGTTGATCGAACTAAAGATATATATTTTCGGTCTCGATCTATGAATTTGAAAAATCAAACCAAAAGAATTTAAATTAGTGTCAGCATGTGATCGAGTACGCATGAAGATAATTTGCAAGAAAAAAAACATTCAAAAAAATACAGTATTGCTTTAATCATTACACCTACACAAAATTACACTTTTTATTACTATATATGTGAAAAGAAAGGAAAATTAAATACACTTGAATGCGGCAGAACAAACTGAATAATAAAAAAATAATATTTTGAAGTCTTGAATGATTCTTTGTTTTATATCTTTTACTTAGTACCTCCGGATGACATAATAGAGGTTTAATAGTAGCGTTTAGTTGCCCATTTTATTTTAACTCTCAAAACGTAAAATTCTTTTCAATCATAGTTACAAACACTTGAACGTATGTTCCATGTACTACTTTGTTTTTGGTGCACAAAAAAGCCCATCGTGATACGGTATCGAGAACACGTCGAAAAATTGTCAGAATCAAAGGCTCAATGGTGCTAAATGACAGTAAACTTTCCAAAGAATTCAAAATCAGGCATAAAATATCCTGGCTTGAACAAAAAAATCTAGAGCCCAGGCCTCAAAGTTGGAAAAAATGGCGAAAAAATTACTTTTTTGGGCAAAAAAGTATCCTTATTTTCATAGCCGAGAAATTTCTAAAAAAAAATATTTTTCTGAAAATCAGGGGCGTAGCGACCCTAAAATTTGGGTGCGGCGATTTGAAAACTTGCGCGTTTTTGGCCAATGGCGCTCCCCATTATAAAAATTTTCGCAGAAAATCCATAAAATTTACAATGTCAATTTCTGTGGTTTTAAAGGCGCTTATTTATCAAAATTAAGGAATTTTCTATTGAAACAACTTGGCGTTCTAAAGAAACATAAAAATGAATGAGTAAACATATTAACAGAAATGTTTCAAAAAATAATTTTTTAATTCAAAAAAACAAAAACTGCTTTTTCTTACAAAAATTGCGCCTTTTCCATTTTGGCGCCTGCGGGGGGTTGCCGCACCCTTGTTACGCCTAAGTGAACTAAATATCGACTTGGAACCCAAAAGGACTTATGTAACAAAAATATACTACAATTCGAATTTGCTGATTCAAGGGGCTTCTAAATGATACTAAATCATTTTTCTGTATAGGAGGAGCCTCAATAGGTATACTTTATACAACAGACTAAACTAAATCAAATACAAAATAAAATTTTACAAGGTGGAAAAAAATTAATTTGAATTTTATGTAGGTACATGCAAAAATACTATAATTTTTCATCGCCATGCTACTTTTACAAAACATGCAAGACTATTTCCATCGATAAAAATCAATTTATTTTTAAATAGAAGTTTGATGGAAAAATTATGATGTCTTCCATTTTTTGCCAATCACCCCACCAAACAATAGCGGTTTAAAAGAGATAAAAAAATATGTTATATATTTATTTATTCATTGAAGAGTTTTTTTTGAATAATTATATTATATATTTGTAAAGAGATGTAATTGGAGTCTCAAATGTTTGTTTAAATAAGAAAGCCTCACTACCCTTTTATTTAAAATAATAGAAAGCCCGAGACAACAAATGTCATTCAAAAAAAAAAATGAGCTTTTTTGGTTTAAAAAATTTACTTATTGATTTTGTACTCACTTTGCTAATTTTTTTTTATTTATAGACAAATAAGTAAAATTTTGTGATATAAAACTTGAAATGAATGTGTTCTTAAGATATTTTTTATTTTAAAATGTGACGTTTATTTATTGATATTAATAAAGTATTCATGAAACACATTTTTTAATATTTGTTTTAGCGTTCCTAATCTGTTTTATTTTTCGATAGGACAGACAAATTGCCTTCTTTTAATGCATTGTATAGAAACGTTCATTTGCATGTTTTTAATATATAAAACACATGTCTTATGTGTATACCCATTATGCGAAATTTCTAAAATTTCCCAATTTCTATATTTCATAAAAATGATGGGGGGCGGAATCGCGAAACAAGATACGTTTTTGAAACACCCTAATGAATCATAAAAATATTGAAAAAAAAAACTAGAAAAATTCATTTTTCATTCAAGAATTGATATTTAATTCAGTCTTAAATAATA